>NC_060282.1:59256210-59556210 GCF_021613505.1 Equus quagga
AAAAAAAAAAAAAAAAAAAATAAGTATGTGACCCGCCATGAAAAGGAACAAGCGGCTCTTACTGCTGAGGACAGTGATTACAATGGGAGGACTTAACCACCTTCCGAAGGATCCCAACGCAAGAGGGAGAGTAGAAGCAAGGATGCTTAGCAGTGAAGTGCTGGAAAATCCCAAACTCGCCACATCAGTGTTTAGCAGGTCTTTCAAGTCTTCAAATACAGGAAGAAGAAGGAAGAGAGTCTGAAACCAGAGTTCGGGTAAAGGTTATTTTTCAGTCCCCAGTGCCCGTGTTCATTCATAGCCCACAGGAGTTCCCCTCAGCCAGGCCTTGGGGTACTTGCCTTGTTCCTCTGGGAGGGTTAGCACCATCCAAAAGGGCAAACTTTGTGGAAGGTGGATATGCAATGAAGGCAAGTTTCATTGCTCCCACCGTGCTGCCACCTGAAGATCCTGTCCGCAGGGCTGGACACACCAGCCCGATCTTCCCAGGCTAAGGTGACTGTTGATGAGATGGCAATATTAGGCCCTCGGTGAGGAGGGGAGCAATGGCTTACTTAATGAGAAGAAAAGGGGTATTTCAAGGAGCAGAGTTCAGTTACTCCTCTTTAGTATAGTGATTGATTTTACATGGCAAACAAATGAAATGTTAACACCACTTATAAACAAAATAATTGCAATGTCATCTTAGGATGAGGTCTGTGCATCAGCTACTTTGGAGGCCATAGGTAAAGTCAGCTAATGCTTAGATAAATGTCACCCTTTCCTTTGCATTCAAACTTTGTTCAAGATATTGCATAGGAAAGATCACTAAGTGGGTATTTTTTGCCCAATATTTCCTAAGGAAAGCAAAGATGCTTTACTGGACTCCAAGGTCCAGAGAGATCTGCCTTCAAGCGATGTTGTGAGTAGCTTTGTAGAATAAGCTGGTTTCTTTTGTCAAAGGAGTTCTCTTTCAAGGTGGCTGAGAGTTTATTTTTTACCTTGTGTGAAAATTCTACAGAGAGCCTAATAGCACAGAATGGAGTCCAGAAATCATCTGTAATACTCAACCGCAACATGGATTTTATTTTATGCCTCTTTCTAAATAAGTCTCTTCTAAATATATTTTTGAGGACTGACAGCACGTAAAAGGGAGCTATTAAGGAGAACCACAGGGTGTCCGTGATGGGAAGGTCTGATTATCCCTGACAGCCTCCAACTTTGAATTCATGGAAAGGCAAACCACAAATATTTCACTGAGACTAGCATGCAGATAAATTTTATGCCACATTGCCCTTCTCCCCTTTTTCTCCTCTTTCCTCTCCCCTGCCTTCCCAGTTCCTTCTAAAATGGTACATCTGTTACAAGGTGTTCTTGGAAGCTTTCTTATGTCATCTGAATCAACGTAATCTCAGATGCGTCAGTATCTCTTTATAAGGTAAACTTACTTAGTCCTATAGCAGCATCCTAATTAGAAAGCACTCTATGCATTTATACTCTACATTGCATTATGAAGTGTTAGTTTGTAGTAGGTTATTCTGGGAAAAGCTCCGTGCTTTCCAAACACTGAATTTCAGGGAAGTCCTCTGCAAAATCTTGAAACGAATTTCAATCTTATCCTTCGTTCAGGTTTCAGTCTGTGACCTTGCACCCAGATTCCATGAATAGAACATTGTCCTCGCAGGGCAGAGGCTCAATAACTGGACATTTTCTGGGTCCCTGAATTTGTACAATGAGATATCAACTCCAATCTGTGAGCACAATGCTCCAGTGACTGCCAGGAATGGCTGCAATATTGATGCCTTTCAATGGAGATCACATCATTCACCCTGCAGAGCTCAATAAAATGATACTGTAGTTAACAAGTTTTATAACACAAAGTTACTTTAAAACATGGAACTAATCAGAGGGAAGTCTGTTTATGCATGTCACCGCCACATTTAATTGTCAATAAATAAACAAAGATTTGCTTCACCTATTGTCATGTATATCAAGTAAGTCATTAATCTAAACTAATGAAGCTTAAGATATATGACAGACAGTTTTTACGGAGCGCCTTCTTAATGATATGTTTGCTTTTCATTTCAATGCCAAGAGCCCATTATCAAGAAAGCAGCACATTATGGCCCAAACGCATTGAAATCTACAGCACTACTCTTTGTTCCGAGTTCACAATACGCAGCGCTGGCACTTACATATTCATGTACTCTCTGAGATGAAAAGCATTAGTTAGAAATGAATAAAGGGAGGAGGGACAATGCATCGAATGCTCCTGTTCTGTGGTGGGTTTCCCCCCTTCAGATTTTTAAGCTCACCTGGAAAGAAAAAGGAAACTAAATCCAGCCCAATTCACGCACAGAGCCATTTTGAAAAATGTGAGTGAATAAGTATCATAAACACAATGAGTCCTAATCACTAAAGAACACCCTGAATCTCCGAAGAACACAAATCCAGGATGCCAAGCTGCAGACAACGAGCTACTGGATGATGAAAGCAAGCATTCGACACTTATGTCAATGTTCACGTTAGTCCTAAAGCTCTGATGGTTTCCAAAGATGAGGTAATTATTGCTTATTCTGTTTCTAGTTTGGATGAGAATAATGTGGACAAATTAACATCTATCAAGTCATAATGATTCCTATACCTGGTGACATGACAAATTCAAAATAGTTGGCCCTTTGGGCTGATGCCACCAAAAAACTGCTACAGGCTCCAAAGACCAAATGAACGATTCAGTCATGTCACAATTTGATTTACTTAAATCTGGAGAACTATGCCTTAAATGGGACCAGATTACAAAAGAACACAATTAATCTGTGTGCAGGGCAGAACAAAGGACTATCACTATGTATGGCCAGGAATCTTGACTATCTTGTTCCTCAATGTATTTCCAGCACCTTCTACAGTCCTGGCCCATGGTGAGTACTCGGTCAATATTTGCTAAGTCTATGAAAGCAACCATGATATAATGAAAAGAAGGATTTTTTTTTTTAAAGATTGGCACCTGAGCTAACAACTGTTGCCAATCTTCTTTTTTTTTTCTGCTTTTTCTCCCCAAATCCCCCAAGTACACAGCTGTATGTTTTAGTTGTGGGTCCTTCTAGTTGTGGTATATGGATGCCACCTCATCGTGGCCTAATGAACAGTGCCATGTCCGTGCTCAGAATCCAAACTGGCGAAACCCTGGGCCGCCAAAGCAGAGCACATGAACTTAAACACTTGGCCCCGCGGCCGGCCCCCAGAAGGATTTTTTTAAACTTTTTTGGAAACACCTTCTTCTCCTCTCCTATCCCATTTTATCGCTTCCTCTGGTGAAAACAGGAAGGCCTTCACTGTCGAGAGCTTCTCTTCTTTATCTTCAGGCTCATGCACAAAGGGCCTTTATGAAGTCATAAGTTCTTTCTTGAATTTTCTACCTGCTCAAACCAAAGCAAAATTCAATTCATTCCGTCAAGAGATGCTCATGGAGCATACCATGGGCCAGACTGGTATGTGGCCCCTCGTGGAGCACAGAGACACACCCTCAGAGAATTAGAGAACTTGGTAAGCAGAATTTTAGAGCTGTGGAAATAAAGTCCTAAGTGACAGAAGAGGTTGACTGTGAGTGGAGGTTCAAGGAAGGCTTCCCACGACGTGTCATATGAAGTCACCTGGAGGGTGACTTAGCTTTTGACAGTCCATGAAGAAGGGAAAAATGAGCAAATGAACAGAACATGATAAAGCACTGAGTGTTCAGGGATCAGGAAGCGGTCCAAGGGCCTAAGCAATGAGTATCATGACATGAGACTGAAAAAGTAATCTGGGACAGATTATGATCAGTGATCACAATCATAGCCGTTGTTAACATTCCTTTAGTGCCAGTTATTCCAGGCACACAGGCATTTACTTTTCACAATAAACCTCATTTTCTGAGTGAGGGAACTGAGGCTTCCGGGGGAAAGTGCCTTGTCCAAGGTAACACAGCTGTATGTACGCTCCTGGACTCAAGTCCACCTCTCTCTGAGTTCAAAGCCCAAGCTTAATCCTTGTTCTTTTCACAAATGCCTAGAGAGAGAAGCCTGAGCAATTGCAAGCCCTGGGCCTTTTAATGAAACTCCATAGGTTTCTACAGACCTTCTCAGGCCTTTGTGCAGAAGGGAATGCTGAGAAGTGAGATAAAAACAACGAAGAAAGGGTCCATTTTTATACTCATTGCTGGGTTTTACGAGGAAGGTTAAAATAGCAGGTGATCAAGTTGGCCATTTAAGGACATGTTTGGTTTTAGGGAAGTGCTATTTCCATGTTGTTTCCAGAACAACCATGTGTCTCTGAGGATGCCCAGTGCCACATCAGGTGCTCTGTGTGAAACTAGGTCCTAAGACTGGAAGTAAAAACAAAAAAACAAATATTAAAAACACCTGATAACCCCTCGTCCCTGTAGCCCAGCCTGTGCCACAGGCACCCTGGACACATTGAAACTGCCTCATTCTATAGAATTCTGGAAAAATGTCCCATATGTTCTCACTAATTTATTCCAGAACTTCTCAAACTTTGTGATCAAAAAGATATTCCTAATATGGAAGCCTCAAAATATATATTAAACTTATGATCCAGCAAGGTTGAAGAAAGGAGTTTTTGGTTAATACAGCATTGTGGCTGGTAAACAGTTTCTGGGTATAAAGAAAACTGGTTATAATTACCAAAAAGAAAAACCATAATATATTAAAATACTCTAGACCAGGCTTTCTCAACTTGAGCACATTGACATTTTAGGCTAGATTAGTCTTTGTTCTAGGGGGCTGTCCTTTCACTGCAGGATCTTTAGCAGCATCCTTGGTCTCTCCCTGCTAGATGTCAGTAGCAATCCCCAGTTGTAACAACCAAAAACGTCTCCACTCAGAGCCAATGTCCCCTCGGTGGCAGAATCATCCTCGATTGGGAATACCTGCTCTAAACATTCATATGTAATGAACATAATATAATCTTGTTTCGGTGATTCAAAAGGCACATTAGAATCCAGTTGAGACTTTGATAAAAACACGAGAGCATGGTGAGAACAGAGGCAGTTTAGTGTTCTAATTAATGAAACATCAGATAACAGAGCTAACAGTAATAATAAGCAGTGAATATTTGTCTATTGGAGCACAATTAAATTTATCTATGAGCAAAACACTCATTATTTACATTCTTTTGCAACTGAGAAAACTCAAGTCTCAGGGAGATGCCATAATTTATCCAGTGACGTCTTATCAAGTCTCGGGTGAATGTTCTGGGCTCCCTGCAGGAATCCTAGGGGACTACAGATCCCGATTCCCTGTTTAAATAACATAGGGCTCTTGCATTTCCTTAAAATTATATGAGCCACGTGATGATGACCTCCACTCATATTGTCTTAAATTGGTTTTCAACTTTTCCTTCCCTATGTAACGTATTTATAGTGCCAGAACTTCATTGGACGTGAGAGAGCAACTTGAATGCCAAGATGTGTGGGTACTTTAGTGCTTTGGGACAGGTAAAGAAAATTAAGATATCAAGAGCCCACAAAGATAAGAAGGCTTTGGACCTCCTTGGACAATGGGCAAATGTGTCAGGAGCCAAAGGCAAACCAAAATAGAAAATATATTTGGCTAAGACTTTGCAACAATATTGCAACATTGCTTTTGTCTTTAATATTGAAAGGGACATTTTCTCTATTATCTTCTTTATTTCAAAAGCACTTGATGTAGTACAAGTCCATCCCCTCTTGTCCTAACTAGATGTCTTAAAAACAGCTATTTCAAAAAGAGCTATTTCAAAGTCTCTGTACTATCACCATTGAAATGGTTGAAGTCCATAGTGTAGAATACTCATGGCTCAACGTTTAGCCGTGATCCAAGAAAATATGTCACCATCCATGACCATGAGTTGAGCCCAATGTCAGGAGTGTTTACAAGTGGACAGGTGCTGTGACCCCTGGGAACCCTTCTCCATGGTTCCTCCCCACAAATAGAAGCCATTCAACCATTTAGCTCTTCTAAACACCCTACTGCTCCCATTCCTCAAAACTCACTTCTGGGTGATTAACCTCTTAGATATTTTTCTCCCAGGAGATAATGACCCAAGAAGTAAAATCTTCCTCCCTCAGCCTCTAGGAGAATTGGTCCCAAAAGAAAATGTCCCTCCTGTAGAACCAGTCAAAACAGAGAATTGCCAGGGCCTTTCACTCCCCAGGAGGAATAGAGTCACCAACACTGAAATAGTCCCCCTTGGTTTTAAAAGCTGAACTGCCTTTCTCATCCATCTAAGTATTTCTCCTCAAGGTCTTCCATCACCTGGCACTCACACTCTGAACTGCCTTCTACTGAGATCTCCCAGCTTACAGCTGGTGGGATGTGAGAAACTGGAGAAAAATCTCAGCTACCAAGTGTCCTCCGCACCTACCCTTTCAGGAGCTCTCCCATCACAGCTACACTCAGGAGTTGGTCCCACAAGCACCTTTTAATATTTCTTGATCAAGAGGAGAGTTAAACTCTTAGCTGCTAACTTTTACTACTTTATACTAACATTTTTATATCTATTACTCTATGCCAGGCACAGCCAGCCCTGGTGACCTAGTGGTTAAGAGCTGGCATTCTCTCAGCCACTAACCAGATTCATTTCCCGATCAGGGAACCAAACCACCCATCTGTTAGTTGTCATACTGCGGCAGTTGCATGTTGCTGTGATGCTGAAAGCTATGCCACCGGTATTTCAAATACCAGCAAGGTCACCCACGATAGATGAGTTTCAGCAGGGCTTCCAGACTAGGAAGAAGGACCTGGCCACCCACTCCTGAAAAAATCAGCCACGGAAACTCTATGAACAGCAGCAGAGCATCGTCTGATAGAACACTGGAAGGAGCAAGGATGGCACAAAAAGACCAAACAAGGTTCAGCTCTGCTGTCCACAGGGTCCCTAGGAGTCGGAATTGACTAATGTCGGAATCCATGACACTAACAACAATGCCAGACACGCTAAGCGCTTTATATGTATTAACTTATTAGGTACAACAATATTACATGTAAGTTTCATTATTATCCTCATTTCACAGAGGAGGAAATCAGGTCTCTGAGTTTTAAGTACATGATTACACAGCTAGTAAGTGTCCAAGCTGGAAATCAAACCCAGGCCATCTGGGCCCAGAGTCCACAACCGCGTGACCAGTTTCTCTTTGTTTTCTAGACTTCTCAAGGAGAATCTCAATGCACCGAGTTTTTTGTTCTCCTCACCAGGAAGCGCACTATGAACTCTCTCCACCAGACTGGAGGAGAATGTCAGCACCATAGGCACACATGAGAGATTCCCAAGAAGGTGGAGAGAGGCACACCTCAGAGGCTTCATCCTTTCTACTCCTTTCCCCTTAACAGTGGATCAAATCTGGGTTCTTGAAACTTGCTTAGGTTGCCTCCATGCATTCAACCAGCACACGTGGAATCACAAACTCTTTCCATGAAAAAATAATACAGGCACACTTTTAAGGTCTACATTAGTAAAGGCATCTTTGTCCCTTTCTTTTCAGGAAAAAAAAAACACAGCCTCTGTACTGTGGCTCATGGTAGTTTCAGGTTTTGAGAGGATTAGTGAGTTCCAGCCTTTTACTCAAGGTCTCTCAACTATGACTTTCTCCACAAACCCTGTCGTGGTCCCCAGAACCAGGCATGATCTCTCTCGTTAGAATCCCCAGCACACGGCATGATTTCCTAAGTCACAGCCGTAAGTTAGCCTTTGTCTAGCTATTTGAATTATTTGGCTGACCCCTAAATTTGTGTTTCCAGAGGACAGGTTGTACATCTTGCTAAGCTTTGGAACAAAAACGGTAGCTAACGTTTATGAAGTGGTTCCAGCGTGACGGAACTTCTGCTCGGCACTTTAGATGGTTTCCCTTACTTGATCTTCATCATAAATCTGTGGAGTTGCTTTCATCATTATCTCATTTTTCAAATGGATAACTGAAGTTTAGAAGGGCTGAGAACATTCCCCAAGTTCCCTTCATTGATAATTATTCAATTATTGCTCTTATTACTCAAGTTGCCTAATCTTCCATGCATCATATCTGTCTGTGTCTGTGGTTTGTGTATGAAATTAGATAATTAAAGTGCTTTTTGATGCAATTAAGGACATGCAAAATCATCCACAAACAACTCAGTGAGAATTAATACACAAAGCTTTTATAGTTAATTGTATAGTTTCTAGATTAAATTCAAGTTAAGATAATATACATCTTCAGAAGTCATTGTAGGCCAACCAGCTTGCATTTCCTGAAGGGCAAGAACTCCTTCTTTAGCTTCACTTTGTCCTCAAGGTTGTATGAAAATGGATCAATTGAAGAAAAAATGGTGACATTCTCTGTTCATTCCTTTCTTTTCTTTGATTTCTCCTTTCTTCACTCTTTTACTCATTGGTGATCCTCCCCTCCTCCACAAAATAAAATTTTGCTGTCTATTATTTGTCTTCTTATTCACTGTCTACCCTCCTTGCCCCAAGAATGCCTCTCTCAATCAAGTCAAAAGCTGTGGATGGCAGCCAACTATAATTCTTCACTGATTTAACAATTATTTTCCAGCATCAATGATTTTCAATATGTAAGCTCATCCACACTTTCAATCTCAACCAGTGGAATGAAAGGCCCTTTTTCTTATTAAAATAAATTTCAAAAAATGACATCAGTTGAGAGAAAGCATAGTCAGAAAAATTTTCCCAGAAAAAATAAAGTCATCAAAGGACTTCCCTCAGCCCCGACCAGAAGTGCCAGGCCAAGACGGTTGACTGCGATTCTACCACCTTCAAAGACCAGACGGCCTCAATGCTTCTTTAATTGCCCAAGGTATAGAAAATGAAGGAAATTTTCTAAATCCTGTCTATGAGACAAGCACACGCATTGTAATTAGTCTTTGGGTGGTGAACATCATGTAATCTACACAGAATTCGAAATATATTATGACGTACACCTGAAATTTACGTAATGTTATAAACCAATGTTACTGCAATAAAATAAACAAGTCCAACATATATACCTAAACCTGATAAAGATAATATGTACATACAAACCTACAGAACAATTCCACTTATAAATACCAGTGAAAAATTACTAAATAAAACATTAGCCAACAGAATCCAAGAGCCCATTTAAAAAATTATAAGACATCATGACCAAGTAAAATTTACTCCAGAAATATAAGAAATTATATCAATGTAATTCACCTTATTATAAATCCAAGTAAAAAATAATATAATCCCCATAAATGCTAAGATATCTTCATTGAAATTCAATACTCATTTTAAAAATCCATTTTATATGTGTTTACATAATGAGAAGTCACTAGACGCTTTCCCACTGAGGCAGGAAGGAGGTAACATGCGCTCCACCACCACTACTATTCACAGCTGGGCTGGAGTTATGAGCATTGGCCATCTGAAAAAGAACGCAAAGACCACAATTAAGAGCATAAGAATTGGGGAGGAAAGAAGGAAAATTCTCTCTCTTTTGTACATGACATGATAGGGTAGACCTAGAGAACCAATGATATAACTAACGCAAACATTAAAGGAATTGAATAATCTATCAGGATAGAAAATTAGCACACAAAAAGTAAATAGCCTTCACAAACACAAAATGATGCCAGTTAGAAGATTTATTAAAACAGAAAACCCGCTTACAGTAACGAAAATAAAAGATTCTCAGAAATAAATTTTAAAAAGAAAACTTTAAAACTCTCTTGAAGACAAAAAAGAAAAAGTATGAGAGAGAGAGAGAGAGAGAGAGAGAGAGACTAGCACAAATAAAAAGATATTACGTCTGCTTAGATAGGGCAGTTTAGCATATATGCCAGTTCTCCCCCCAGTTAGTTTACTAATTCATTGCAATCCTAAGAAAATTACGAACAACTTTAATTTTTTCCGGAACTATATGAGTTAATTCTGAAGTGCATCTGGGAAAGAATCCAAACATGCCCAAGAAAATCCTGAAAAGTAAGAACAATATGTAAGTATTACTGCTACTAGATATTAAAACTCTAAAGATCAATAATTAAAACAACATTGTTCAGGTACATAAATAGACGGATAAATCAATGGAAGGGAATTTATAAATTTAAACTGGAACATCTTGTAACATAAAACAAGGAAGTATTCAAAAACAAACGGCACAGATCAAAACAAAAGAGAGGCCAGCTTGAAGGGCTCCCATTGGCCAATTTTTCTAACGCTTTGAGTATAATAAAGAATAATGATCCTAACATATGAGATATTAAAAAGAGCAAGAGAGAGGGTAAGGGAAGACCTTCCTTTCATGAGAACGCCAACTATGAAACTCAGAAGAAATGTTCTCTTGTAATTAATCTCAGAATACATTATTATTTTTGCTTAAAACAGTTAAAGACATTTTAAGAAGATGAATGAAAGGGAAAAAAGTCTTTTATATTTACCTACATATATACTATTTCTGGTATACTATATTCCTTTATAAAAATGTTTCCACTTCAGATCATTTTCCTTTAGCCTGAAAAACTTGAACACTTCTTGTAGTGCAATTTTGTTGGCAATTAACTCTCTCAGGTTTCGCTTTATTGAAATAAAAACACTTTTTGAAGGATAGTTTAGGGAATCCAGTATTCTAGTTTGACAGATTTTTTTTTCCTTTCAGCACTTCAAAGATGTTGTACCATTGTCTTTTGGCTTGCAAATTTCTGATAAGTCTGCAATTAATTCAATTTTTGTTTCTATACACAGTGATTCTCAATGTGGGTCAACTATCCCCCCAGGGACATTCAGCAATGTCTAGAGACACTTTTGATTGTCACTGGAGTTGTTTTACTGCCATCTAGTGAATAGAGGCTAAAGATGCTGCTACACATCTTACAATGAACAGGGCATTCCCACAAGAAACAACAATTATCCAGCCCAAATTTTCAGTAGTGCTGAGGTTGAGAAACCCTGCTCTGTTATAAAGTGTGTCTATATTAATCAAGCTGATTTTAACATTTTTCTCTTTATCACTGATTTTCAGCTATTTGATTACGATGGGTCTTGGTGTGTGTGCATGTGTGTGTTCCGCTTGGCATTTATTGAGCTTATTGGATTTGTGGTTTATGTTTTTCATTAAAGTTAGAAAATGTTTGGCCATTAACTCTTCCAATATTTCTTCTGCCCTTCTTTTCTCTCCTTCTGGGATTCCAATTACACAAATGTTAGACCACTTGATATTATCACACAGGTACCTGAGAATCCATTCATTTTTCAGTCTTTTTTTTTTCTCTATAAGCTTCTTTGAGATTCTGTTTCTATGACTTCAAGTTCTCTGATCTGTTCTTCTGCAGCAGAAAATCCATTTTTAATATCATCTGGTAAATATTTATTTAATAAATTGTATTTTAGTTTCTGGAGGTTCCATGTGGCTCTATTTCATATGGCCTATTTTTCTTCTCCTTACGTGCATCTTTTCCTTTAAACAGCTGTACATTGTTATAATAGTTGTTTTGAGGTTCTTATGTGCTAGTTCCATCGATTTGCTCACTTCTGGGTCTGTTTCTACTGACTGATTTTTCTCCTGGTTACAGGTCATGTTTTCCTGCTTTTTGGCATGTCTAGCAATTTTAGACATTGTGACCAGATCCAGGACATTGTGACTGTTACATTACAGAGTCTCTGAATTTTGTTGCATCCTTTAAAGAATTTGCAACTTTGTTTTAGTAGACGTTGAGTTACCTGTATATCCCTTTGCTCCCTTCAAGACTTGTTTATAAGCTTTTCTAGAGTAAGTCTAGAGTAGCCTTTACTCCAGGAATGGTTCAGCATCCCTAAGTTATAATATGTCTGAGGTCTCTGCTGAGTGTCCTGGTGGATCAAACTCCACTTGACTGCTTGGAATCTGAAATTCCCCCACATTATGTAAACTCTGATAATTGTTCACCTTGCCGTTATCTGGTCATTTTTGCTCAGCCATGTGAGACGCAGCATTCAGCAAAGTGTTAAGAAAATTCCTCTGCACATTCCTGGAGCTCTTTTTTTTGAGTAGTCCCTACCTTTCTGCAACTTCTAGCAACAACAGTCACCTTAAACTCTGATCTCCATCTCTTTGACTCTTGTGTGGTTCTTTTTGAGCTCCCCCTTCCTGTGCCTCAATCCAGAAATAGCTTCTGGGAAGAAACCTGGAGTGGTTATAGGGCTCACCTTGTTTGTTTCCCCTCTCTCTAGTCCTCTGCTATCTGTTGCTTAATGTTTAAAGCAGATGTTTTGTATATTTGGTCCATTTTTTAAGTTTCTAATGGTAAGAGGATAATTCTAGCCCTTCTTACTCCATCGTGGCTGGAAGTGGAGCAGCAAGCTCCTGTATTTAGGAATGAAATGTCACGATGCCTATAACTTCATTTCAAATGGTTTAGCCTAGAGACAGAGAGTAAAAGAGAGAGAGAAAGCCAATGTGAAAAAAAGTTAATAATTAGTAAATGTAGGTTAAGACTATAAAAGTAGTCATTGTATTACTCCTCAGCTCTTTTTATAGACTTGAAATTTTTCCAAATAAATAGTTGAAGAAAGAAATGGCAAGGCTATGCTATTGCTTATGGCAATAATCTTCTGAAAGTTTTGACAAAAATATTAGAAGAGTTTTCTAAGTATAATTTTAGTAGCTCCGTATAAAGAAAAACATCTGGATACTTAACTATGTTTTCTCTCATGAAATAACATCACCTCAAGTGCCATGAACAATACAAGAAGACATTTTATATCGAGACTATTGCCTGTCCCCTAGTAAAAGTCCAAGTCTATATTAACTATAAAACTTTGAAGGCTTATCCCCATTTTGTACATAGGAGGATGAGAGGATGGGAAGAGGTGTAAGCCAGAGTACTTTTTCTTCTCTTTCTCATTATTCATCTTTAAAGAACAATTCAGAAATTACAGCTCCCAGAAAACAAAAGGACTGCAAAAAGGGAGACTTTTTAGGAAGCTTTGCAATGAATTTCACAAAATTAAAGCTTTTATCAGCAAAAACTTAAAAATTTATAAATGGGGCCAGCAGTGCATGATGAAAAATACAATTTTTAGTGAATTTATTGCCGCTGCATGCCAGGGACCAGATATAAGGAGTCATGCAGGGAGATGGTGGTTACAGAAGAATATCTCATCTTGTACAACAGAGCTGACTCAAGGGAAACTGCTAAACCTAATATCCTGGGATCTAGGTGCTCCAGCTGGCTGTCCACCTGCAAATCTGAGGAAGGAGTTCATCCTACTGTCAAGAAGTTGCACAGAAGTCAAGATAAACTGGATAGATTGTTTCACATTTTTGATTGATAAATATAAAAGAAATCAAAAAGACCTATGAAAAATAAACCATAGCAAGGAAAAGGAAATATCATCATGAAGGTGCAAAGGAGGGAGCAATCTTTCAAGAAACTTATCACGGAAACCAAAAATAAATACTTTTCTTAATGTAGAACATCTTCTATAAATTACAAGGCAGATATCACCTCCATAAAGAAGTGCAGAAAGCCACAGGGCACAATAGGGTGATGTGTTTGGAAAGCGGGAGGAGGTTAAAACACTAAGATCTAAGATCTGAAAAGGAAACAGATTAGGATGAGATAAAGATGAATTGAGAGAGCATTAAATTATCAGGCTTTAACCCCCATTGGAAGTTATTTAAAAGAAACAAAAGAAAGTCAGATTAGTCATATAGAGGACAAACCATAGAAGCATTTTCAAAATATATAGAACAACAAAATAAGAGATATGATAGAATGGAAGAATAAATATTGAGAAAAATAACCAAGACAATTTAAAAGAAGTAATTAACAGAACTGAAAGTGAAATAAGACTGTGAGATGCAGGCCAAAAGCGCTCACTGTGTCCCAAAGAAAATTAACACAAAGAAGCACATATCCTGACATAACATTAGGAAAAATTTTAATTTCAAGAATAGGAATATATCGATAAGAATACTCTCAGAAAGAAAAATTGTGCTATGAATCAGGCATTCCCAGGATCCTCTTCTTGGGTTCAATTAATTTGCTAGAGTGGCCCACAGCACTCAGAGAAACATTTTACTTACAGATTACTGGTCGATTATAAAAGGGTGTAATTCAGGAACATCCAGATGAAAGAGGGGCACAGGGCAAAACACGTGGGAAGGAGCGCACACCTTCCATGCCCTCTCCGGGCACACCACTCTCCCCACACCTCCATGCATTCGTCAACCCAGAAGCTCTCTGAACCCCAGCCTTTTGGGTTTTTGTAGAGGCTTCATTACGTAGGCATGGTTGATTACATCATTGGCATTGGTGATTCATTCACCTCCAGCCTCTCTTTCCTCCCAGGAGGTCTGGGGGTGGGGTTGAAAGTTCCAACCCTCTAATCACTTGGTTGGCTCCCCAGGCAACCAGCCTCCATCCTTAGGTTAACTAGGGGCTTTCCAAAGACACCTCATTAACATAACAAAAGGCCTTTATTGCTCTCATCACTTAGGAAACTCCAAGGGTTTTAGGAGCTCTGTGCCAAAAACAGGATGAAGACCATATACATTTCTTATTATAAATCATAATATCACAGGCATCTCATACACTATTGGTTAACAGCAATTTGTGAATAAGTATCATGAACCCCAAAGTCTTTATATTCTTAAAAATTACAGCTCCTTTAAAAAATCTAACCCTAGGAAACGTCGACACAAATAATCCATAATCAATGTATTAATCAAAATTGGGGTGAGTTTTATTATGAGCCAGGCCTAAGGACTAGACTGGTGCCTTCCTTCCTTAAGGAAAGAAGGGCATCAAAGAAGTGGGGCATGCAGAGTGGTTATATACTCTCTTGGAACAAAGAGCATACATCACATATGACGGGAATGTCCCTTTTACAATTGTCATGAGATTGCTCTGCCAGCACAGCAATTTGGTGAACACGGCAGGTCTATTGTCTCTAGGTGGGTGGTCACAAGGTGAGCGCAGGTCAGCAATCAATCCCTAGTTTAGGGAGAGATGTTTATCCTTAAAGAAAGGTGATGTGGGGAAGTTACATCCTTATCTTTAAGGCCGTTGCTTTTGTCTTTGGGACACAGTAAATACTTAAAGCAGAGGTATAAGGCATCCTCAACTGCCACATCAGGCCCTTCGGAAAAACAAGTTCAGGCCAAGTTAGTTTTACACCAAATGGCTTCCTCAGATACTCCACTATATCCTATTGCTTGTCATTTATTCATCAGAAATAATACAAAATGAAATATTTCTGCACAAGGATATTCATCACAATAGCTCTTTTTTTTACTTTGAAGTATGTTTAAAATACATAAAATAAGAAAAATATCTCCTTTAACAGGTATTAAAATTCTGTTATATTTTCTGAAGGCCTGTTTTATTTTTTATTTTAACAAAGTATTACGTATAGCTGAAGCTCCCCATGTTTTCCCTTTCCTGTCTCTCCTAAGATACTACTATTCTGAAGCTGTTGATGATCATGCTCATGCATGTATTAGTCTAGTTAAAAAAACCAAAAATTCAACTGCTTACATGTAAAGACCAAATTGGCTTTATAAAGTAATTCATGAATCGTGCAGCATCCTACCTAGCAAGTAGAAAGGCGTTCCTTCGAGCTGTGGACTAGGAAAGGTTTTTAAAGGCAGAGAGGTAGCAAAAAAAAAAAAAGGAAAATTATTGGCAAAGAATGCACTGTTTCAGGCAAGGTCATCCTCCTAAGGAAAGGGGAGGGGATCTATCAGGGGATTACCTCCTAGTACAAACCAGGAAGTTCCAGGTTGGCTGGTTAAAGGTCACATTCTGGGGAGGTCAAAACTGAAATTAGGTTAGGCGTTAAGTTTTGGTGGAGCTCAGCGTAAGTGGCTCCATTTGAGGCCTGCTGTCTCCTTTTCAGCAGTTTTCTTGGTATATATGTATTCAGCAGTATTGGCTGAGAGTCCACTGTTGGAGCTAGGGCTTATTCTAGGTTTTTGAGAGACATCCATGAACAAAAGGACAGCAATCCTTGCTCTAATGGAGCCTGCTTTCTAGGTAGGGCAGAGACAGAAAATAAGCAACACACTTAAACAAATATAATCTAGAGTATTTTAGAAAGTAATAGACAAAATACAGCAGGAGGCGAGAGATTTGAAGGCTTGCACCACTGGTTACAGAGAATAGTATGTTTAGAGTCTGCCAAATTGGGAAGAGGCCATTTGGACAAAGACTTAAAGGAGGTGAGCCATGTGGATATAAAGGGAAAGAATGTTGCACACAGAGGGAAGAGCCAGAGCAAAGGCCCTAAGGCAGGAACACACCTGGTGTGTTTAAGGAACAAGGGGCTGAGCGTAGTGACAGTTTAGGGAACAATAGGTCGGAATGCAAGCGAGAGACAGACTGAAGGCCTTTAAGCCTCAGTAAGACTCTTGACTTTAACTCTTAGAGAAACAAGGAGCCATTTGAAGGTTTTGAGCTGAGAAGTGATGTGATCAGGCCTACAATTTAAAAGGATCAATCTGGCTTCTGTACAGACTGTGGGGAGGCAGGGTGGAAACAAAGATGCCAGGTAGGAGGCTGGAGTAGTCATCCAAAGGAGAAATGGCAGTGGATGGAACAGGATGGTGGCAGTGAAGCTGCTGCACGTGGTCAGACACTGGATGCATTTTACAGGTAGAGCCAGTAAGATTTTCTGCAAAAACTGAATATGGGTTGTAAATGAACTGGAAGGAAGGCATTGTCATTAATTGGGATGGAAATGACATGAGTAGAAGATGTCTTGGGGAGAAGAACAGGAATGTTTTAGACATCTTAGGTGACACATCCATCGGACATCTGAAACGTCTAGTAGGAAGACGCTTACAAGTCTTGAGTTCAGTAGAAATGTCTAAGCTGGAGATATGCATTAGAGAGTCATCATCCGCATAGAGGTGATATTTAAAGCCATGAAACTGGAAGAGAACAAAAGGATCAACTCAGACAAAGCAAGGAAGAGAAGCTGGGGTTGAGGCCTGAAGCACTCCAACATGAGGAGGCCAGGGAGTGGAGGAGGAACTTCAGAGATACCAGATAAGGAGGAGGAAAGGCAAGAGAACGTGGTGTCTTAAACCAAGTGAAGAAAACGTATCAAGGAGAAAGAATGATCACATGAAGCTGATAAAACCAACCACTGGATTTATCAATTTGGGGATTACTGATACCCTTGAAAAGAGCTATTTAAGTGGAATGAAAACTTGATTGTGGAGGGTTCAAGAGAGGATTGGAGGAGAGAATTGGAGACTTCTACAGATTTTGCTGCAAGGGGAGCAGAAAAATGAGGTGTTAGCTAGCAGTGAGGGGAAGAAGGGTGAACAGTTTTTTAAAAAAATGATAGAAGTGGTCCATGAGGGCAGGAAAAATCGATGATGCAGAAAAGAGAGAGGAAAATTACTGGAGCAAAGTCCCTGAGTAAGGAAAAGGGCTAGCATCCTGGGCACAAATGGGAGGAGTGGCTGTCGATAAAATGTGGATATTTCATCTCTAGCATCAGTGGGGAAGGCTATTAGGTGAGTAGATGTGCCGCTGGGATATCCACAACAATATATAGTATACCTGTGCTTTAACATTTTTCATAAATGATATACTACGAATCCTTTTGTCACTTTCTTTTTGCTCCTAACCTTAAGTTTTGGAGATTCATCCATGTTGACTCTCTATAGATCAAGTTTGCTCAATTTATACTCACTGTACTGTACTATTGTGTGTTAAACTTACCGTGCAAATCTATCCATTATTCTACGATATAAATAAACCCTAGTATATTCTATTATACCCTATTGATAGAACAATTAGCTACTGTAAACAATACAGCAATGTACACTTATTCCACAACACAACACATAGACAAGAGTTTCTCTCAAGTATACAACTAAAGCTCATTGCAAGACTATAGGCTAGCACACAGTCAGCCTCAAGATTTTATGGTGTTAGAAAGCAGCATCCACATTGTATCTGAGAACAAAAATGCAGTTTTCTTTTCCAGGATATAAACACTATCTACCTCAACCCACAGTTGTGTTATATTCAGCTGCTAAATCTTTCTGTAGCAAATGATTCCCCAACATGTCAAAAAATTCAGGTAACAAAAATTACAAGTCACCTTGCTTAACATGCCAATCCTTCTCTAGAAAATGGAAGCTGGTCAAAATATAGCTGATTCAAGCAGACTTTGTGAAAATCCTGGGTACCAGTGCTGTCCCATTGACATTAGGAGGGCTCTTTCTTCAGAATCAAAGTAATGGGGTTTTTACTCTGTCATCAACAACAGAATAACACCTAAATATGAAATCATATCAGGGAAGACATATATTTTAGCTGTTTGAATATCTCTATTTAGAAGTATTCTATCCTCTAGTCCTTTATGGAAATGTCATACAAACTCACCATCTACTCTATTTTTGATACACAGAATTTAAACTATTTCTAAAATCATCTTTGGTTTGTGTGGCAATTTTCTCCCTTCACCTTTATTTCCCAATTTCCATGAGATAATAAAAAGAAACTTCCCTATTTTCATAGAAACATTTACATACAATCTTGAAGCGAACAAGAAGGCCAAAAAGTCTATTTCCATTTGTGCAAGAAACAAAGAAGAGCTTTTAACCTAGAAATGTCAGGCACCATTACTTTCTGTACGGTATGAAAATGCTACATCTATTGATGTCAAAGATAGCAATATGTCTATCTACATATGAACATTGATGATTGTGGTATGCTTCAACAGACTCCTGGCAGGCCACAGATAGTAATTGTTTTCATAAAGGGCCAGCATAAAAACCAGTGCAAGATGGACTTTTTGCCACAAAAATCATCTACACTGACTTTAAAAAATTTACCAGTGAGCTTGCATTTATCATTAAAACATTTTGCAAAGAGCCAATGATAAGTGGAGATGATCTTAGTTTCAATAATGGCGAATTGCATCATTATGGGTTTCATTACAGGCATGTGTGTGTGTGTGTGTGTGTGTGAGAGAGAGAGAGAGAGAGAGAGGGAGAGAGAGAGAGAAAGATAATATATATTTTATGATTCTACATGACAACAGATATATGTAGCGCAATAAAAATGCCCAGATACAAGTCTAAATAGTTGTTGGTTATCATAGCAAGAATTCTCTTTATAAAGATAAAACTATATAGAATGAGAACTAGCAATAAAAAATACACACTAAAAAATCTGAAGGTCATATTTTAAGCTGCCTTCTCTACAGCCTGTTTATTTGTAGTTTCAGCTTCCGCCTAAAATGTCTACTACATATGCAGCAAATTAGTTGCATCTGAATGAAAGACAAACACAAATCAAGTATTTTAAAGTATCATTAATAAACAGAAATAAGTAATTTAAGTATGGGACTCAACCTGAGACAATAAACTTATCTTTGAATTTTCCAATATTTCTAAATAAATATGAAAAATATTGTTCATCCGCTGTGCAAATATACGATACAATCCCATCTCAAAAATCCATATTTTAAGCCTTGGTCATTTCTAAACTCAGCCAAAATGACAGTGCCAGTTCCAACTACCTGAAAGAATATGGATGGGGTCTCAAGGCCAGCTGGAATCAGGAGCTACTTCAAGTTCAAACTCCCACTCTGCTTCTCATGTCTCCCAGCAATTCATTATCTCCTATGCAGCCTAACCTCTTCCATGTAGGACGCATGGCTTCCTACATCTCCTGTACTCCAAGAGGGACTACTGCACTTTTATTTGCTCCAATTTAAAAAAGTGGAGGAAGACTCTGATTTGGGTCCTTTTGGATTATATATGTCTATTCCCAAACCGATGCCTGTAGCCATGGAATTGGACTTGAAACATTTACCTACTCTTCACCCGGACACTGTGGCGGGGAAGGAAATGTTCTGTAAAAGGATGGCAGCATTCCCTAAATCTCACGGTGAAGAATTGGGGGAAAGGCACTTTCCTAACAAGTGGATGGGTACTTTCACCAGACGCTGGGAAGGGTGTTGGCAAACCTGATAATGCATTCCAACAGACAAATACATTACTGCCAGCTTCGACTCATCAAAACAAATGTTCATACAATATGCTGAATTATATTTCCTTCCAATTAGTCAGGCTTTTAAAAAAGTAAGGAAATTGGAAAATATCTAAAATTCATTGAACATAGATTAGTCTTGCCCAGGCAACTCGTCTAGGACCAGTTTTCATAAAGTCCAATTTAAACTGAGTCAGATCATAATTATCTGGTCTAGAAAAATATAAATTTCGTATCTTCCCTGCTCCTTAATCTTATTTACTTCAATTTTCTTCTTTATCAATCTATTTCAACAAATCTCACTCTCACGGTTACCTTGAAAATGTAAAAATCATAAATGCATTAGATACCCTATATGTTGTTTCATTGACATTACTAATAGGTGTGTTTACTTTGAAAAAAGTAAACTATCTATGATTTCAGGGATGTTTACTCCCATTTGTTGCAGACACCTTTGATGAATATAACTGCCACCACGGCCATAAGTCCTATCATAAAAAGATTGTCTATAGCTGTGAAATTCATCCTCTTCAACTGAATTGTAGATTCTTCATTTTAAGTATACTCTACACTCTGAAAATGCTTGCGACATAGTTGTGACCAAAAAGTCAATAGGCCTCATTGTTTTGCAGGTGAGGAAGATGGTGAGAGAAAACTAAATGTGCTAAAAAAAAAATGAAATACGGTATTGATGGGTACATTGCTAAAAAACGGACTCCGGTTCCTGTTTAGGAGCTTGAAGAGTCTTCAACCAGCAAGACTCAGATCTAGCAAGCATTGGTTAAACGCCTTCCTAAAACAAACAAAAGGAAAAACAAGAAAGCCACATTTTACCTCGCAGCTGGTTTTTTGTTTGCTTACTGTATCAAGGGAGTTTTTAAAATTATTGTTATGAATAGCAAGTGCTCATTTGCACACATCTCGAACCTTAATTTTCTGATTTTCTCAGAGATGAGTAGAGCTAGTGAGAAACATCTGTGAGCACAGAGGGAGTGGAAACCTCACTTTCAACATCACGGGCCAACTTCCCTCTTACTACAATTCTCTCTCGGGATCCAGGTCATACAGGAAACCCAGCAGGTGTGACTCTTTCTCTCTGATCAACTCGCTTTGTTTTCCTATTTTCATGCTCTCCTGAACACTGTATAATTAACTTCGCTAATGGTTCTAAAACTACAATGTAAATATACTTAATGAACTCCTATCCATGTTGATAGAGAGGAAATACGATGACTATCAGATTTGCTCCTAGAAAATGCACCAATGCCAGCAGTTATTGGTAAAAATATCAATCTAGTGCATTGCAGATTCCAACCCAGTTTCAACCACACCCTCCAGCCTTGTAATGAAATGGTGTTAGTGACAAGGGAGTGGCAAGCTGGGGCAGGCATTTCTGAGAAGTTCAAAGGCATTTCTTACACTGTGCAAAGAGCAGGACACAATGGGACCCTGGCCCCAACACTTCATGCTCCCGCTGAAAGTGGAAGCATATGGGTAAGATCAAACCAAATCCTCGGTTCAACCAGCAAGCGTTTATTGAATACCTGCTGTGTGCCAGAACTAGTCTAGACACTTTCAAGGAAGTTGTCACAAAACCCTCCAATAACATCCCATCTCACTCAAAGTAGAGGCCAAAGTCCTTATATGGACCTGGAAGAGACCCCAGGATCTTTCTACCACCTCACTCCACTCTAGCTACAATGATGTCCTTTCTATTCCTCCAACATGCCTTACATACTTCCTCCCTAGAATCTTGGCACACGTGGTTCCCTCCACTTGGAAAGCTCTTCCCCAGGATATCTATGTGGCTTGGCCCTTCCTCCCTCTGGTTTTTGCCCAAATATAACCTTAGTGAGGTCTTCCCTGGCCATATTTCCAAAGTTGTGGCACTCATGTGCACTTCTTAACACTTTTCTCCACTTTATTTTCTTCCCTAGCACCTGTCATTCTCTTTCATAGTATATAATGGTTCCATTATGGTCTGTCTCTATCAGTTGACAAAAAGCTTTAGGCAGGTGGAGATTTGGGGTTGTTTTGTTCACTGCTAGCTCTCAAAAGAGTGCCTTGCAGATAGTAGTCACTCAGTAAATATTTTTGAATTAATCAACCAATTAATACTTTTTTTGCATAACAACTATATGAGGTTGCTATTATTTCTTCACACCAATGAATAACAAAGGCTCAGAGATTAACTTACTTAAGGTTCCAGAATCCATGAATGGCAAAGCCCCTTGTTATCTCCAGATTTCTAGTCTAGGACTCACTCTTCTCTGCCACAACTACCTGGGAGTACAGCCCAAAGTTAAGGTGGGGTGGGGTGAAGTCAGATGTTAGAAATGGACACTGGGAGCAGCATCCGTGTCCTAAGGAGCAGGTGGGTTCCAGGGGGCCCGCACCATGTGGCAAGATGGATGAGTGAGTCTCCTGCACTTAGATTTAGACCTTGTGCTTATTGGAAAGTGGCCGAAAAATGTTTCAGGTTGCTATCTTATAAATTAAAAATATTTTAAAAATTATAGATATCCCCTTCTCTAACTAATTAGTAAATATCTACGCACAATCTAGACTTACTCCCGTGGAAAAGAAACTGCTTTCCCTCTCATCCACCTTGTGTAGTATGAACTCCACCGTGGATCAAATGAATACTCGTTTGAGCGACAAACCGGTTGCATTAGAATTCTTGCGATTGCCTGACACCTAACTCTTCTTTTAATTTCATATCAATGTAATAGTGCCATGTGGTGGGATGGGGGAGAGAAAAAGCTGAAATAAATACTAATCTCTCACATGTGGCAGGTTTTTAAATTTAATATCATTTTCTAGATCCTACACAACAGATTCATGTAGACACTACTTAGGTTTTAATCAGTCTTACGGTAGATCTAACACTTTGCAGAGTAGCATGTCACTCAAACAGGTGGACCAGCATTTTTAGTCAAGCAAGCTTATTTGGTTTAGCAGATCAATTTGCTTTTTCTAGTCCCTAAATACTTCTCCCTCGTCTATGTTTTTAAGGCTTTGTGAATCAAGACTCTCTTGTTTGAAAGTGGTTGAAGCTCAGTCAAACAAGCTTGAGAAAAAGAGGAATTTATTAGCAGATGTAGCAATAAAAAGGTCAAAGTATAGCTATGTCTTTGGGCACACCTGGAAGAGAAATGTGTCCCCTTCGAGGCTCTCCATCTCCTGCCTGTGCTGCTCTCTGGCTGGGTATATCGTTCTCTCTAACCAGCTTCTTCCGTGTTTTGAAAATATGGCCACCAGTTGCTTCTGTACCTTACACTTCATTGCTTTGCCACCAGCTAGGAACTCTATCTCTTCCCCTTTTAATGTTTGCAAAATTTCTAGAAAGGGTTCTGATTGGGCTTGTTGGGGAGCCCACTCCTGGATCTCAACCGTCTGTGCCCTAATTGGAGTCAATAAGAAAATGGCCACACCATTCAAATTCCACGATTGGAGCGTCTAAGGGAGCCTTTCCCAGAGGATGGGGTGGTGCTGTTACCACAGCCCTCAGGAGAGGGTGGAGGCGCCCAGGGCTTGTTGGGTGACAAAACAATTGATGTTGCCCGAACAGGTCTGCCTTCCCAAAACCCATCTCATGCACCACATGCTCTTTCTCATTAAACTTTCCCTTCAAATTTCCGACAGTCAGCTAAATCATATTTCCATTAAAGTGCCAGAAAACGGTTTTGTCAGAGCCTCAGACATAGCCCATTGTCATCAATAAGTTAAATGAGTTACTATGAAGATTTCCAACAACTGATATTTAAATATGTCAATGTTACTTGAGCCCTTTTAGTCTACTTTTGATAATCCTTAGCACAATATAGTATACATGATTGAGTCTAAACTTCTTACTGACGCAAGCTTTGTATGTAATTATTTCACCAGGATGTTTATATATATGTATACTCATTTACACTCTGTCCTCCTCTGTATACACTAAAACAGACCCAGCAGGTCTCCTGACATCTCACAGTGCAGGATGCCAGTACCTTTGGGTCACGCATGCATTTCTCTGGTATACCTGTTGTAGGCTCATAGTCACCTGTGTTGAGTCTAATAATTATCACATCTTGGAACATCATAAACTTGTAAAGATCCTTGCCTTAACATCATCTTCCTGTACGATTTATGTGGACAATGTTTAATCTAGGAAAATTGAAAATATATGCAAAATTGTTTTTATTTTTTGCCAGAAATGAGTCACAAGGTAAACTACATTCACATATACTTACACACATGCGCACGCACACACACACACGCACACATATCTACCTCTCTCTGTGCTTCACAATAACTACATTAAGGAATTTCAGATTAGCTTTGGAAGAAAATGACTGTTTCTAAAGAGAAGCTTTGAGAACTTTTTTCTGGATTTAAAAAAAAGCCTATGAGTATGCTCAGCTTCTGATAAAGCTAGTGTTGATTCTATTCAATAATATGATTCATCTTATCCCACTACATATGAGAAAAATCAGAGTCCAACAATAGCTACAGATTTATAGAAGATGGTGTAAGGCACCAACTGAAAAATTGCACTTGCTGTGCTCCAAACGACTACTCTTCAGAATACATAACTTTCCAAATAATAGCCACAGAACAAAGCAAAGAAAATTCCCTCTGTTCATCAATACCCAAAGAATACATTCCATTTCCATCTCAACCACAGAAATCCCTCTATTAAAAGGAGACACAGCCATAGTCACAGTCATTGGTGAACCCATCATTACTCATCAGTATTCATTATTTGTCATTTATTACCTTCCAGATGTGACGCATTTGCTAGGAACCATACAAAAGACACAGTTCCCACACCATAGGTTTACAATCAAAAAGAAAAGATGAGCTCATATTCAGTGAGATAAAAAAAAAAGGAGTAAAAATAAATGGTGCAGGGAGAAGAGAAATTCAAAAAGGAAATCTAAGCCATAGAGGAAAGGGGCGTGGAAATTCAAATTCCGACTTGGGGTTAAATTCACCATCAAATATTAGAAGATCAATTCTAATTCAAGGGAGCTCAAATGCTTTAGGAAGTATAATATTCCAGTGGACCAAAAGTAAAAGGCAAAAAATATAAGGAATTAAATGCCTTAAGCTCAGAGGTGATGGTTTATTCCTCTTTACATTCTCCACAGTTTCTAACAGAAGAGTAAGAACACAGAACACATAGTGGGCTGACAACAATTATTAAATAAAAGAATGAATAAAATCATTCTGTAAAGTAGCATGACTTAAAGATTGTTCTGAGTCACATGATGCCAGCTAAGTGGTCTGTACACAGAGGGGTTTTTGGTCAAGTAAGCTCAACAGTAATGCATAATACCACATGCAAGATGCAGAAGGCCTATGGGTAAAACTCCTAGAAGAAAACAGGGATACAGATCCTTGCCATTGGTCTTAGCAATGATTTCTTGGATAAGACACCAAATGCACAAGCAAGAAAAGCTAAAATAAACAAGTAAGACTACATCAAACTAAAGCTTCTGAGCAGCAAAGAAAGCAATCAATAAATTGAAAAGGCAAACTGCAAATCAAAACCACAATGAGATATGAACACCTCTCATCAAGAAGACAAGAAACAACAGGCACTGGCAAGGATGTGCTGGAAAGGAAACCCTCATACTTGGTTAGTGGGAATGTAAATTAGTCCAACCACTATGGAAAACAATATGAAGGTTCCTCAAAAACTTAAAAATAGAGCTACCATATGATCAGGCAATTCTACTTCTGGGTATATACCTAAAGGAAATGAAAACAAGATTTCAATGAGATAGATGCACTCCCATGTTCACTGCAGCATTATTCACAATAGCTAGGATGTGGAAACAACCTAAATGTCCTTCCACAGATGAATGGATAAAGAAAATGTGGTGTGTATATATATAAAATATATTATTCAGTCATTAAAAAGGAGAAAATCCTGCCATTTGTGACAACATGGGTGGACCTTGAGGGCATTATGATAAGTGAAATAAGCCAGACAGAGAAAGACAAATACAGTAAGGTATCACTTATACATGGAGTCTAAAAAAAAAATCTGATTTCATAGAAACAGAGAATACAATGGTGGTTGTCAGGGACTGGGAGGAGGAGGCAATGGGTCATGTAGGTTGAAGGAAACAAATTTTCACTTATAGGAAGAATAAATTCTGAGGATCTAACGTAAAGCATGGTAAGTACACTTGCTATTGTATACTGTACTAGAAAGTTGTTGAGAGATCTTAAGCATTCTCACCACACATAAAAAAAGAGTTAGCTACGTGAGGTGATGAATATGTTAAGAATCCTAATCTTCGTAATCATTCCACAACATATATATGAATCAAAGCATTACATTGTACACTTTAAATAAATATATTTATCAATTATTCCTCAATAAAGTTAAAAGTAAAAGAAAATACATGCTCAGAGAAATGCAGCAATAAAGAGAATACCACATTTATTAATCCTATTTTTCTCAACTCATGTGACCTCAGAATCTGTATTTTTTTTCCCCCATTTAACACCTACTGATGACCCAAAACTATTCCTCTATTGTAAGGCACACACTTTGGGAAATATTGCCTTAAAAATTCAAGGCATAAGAAAGAAAAGATTTAAAAAAAAATACTATTAGCTCCAAGAGGTCAGAGATTGTGTCTGTTTGACTTAATGGTTGTTTCTCCAGTGCCTAACAAAACAGTCAGGCACAGAAAGTGCTCAGTAAATATTTGATGAATGAGTGAATGGAGGGAGAAGGAAATAAGGTTAGGTTCGTTTGTTTAGCCTCATGAATTCTGGCTCTGTTCACCAAGATAAGGAAGATAATAAGTCCAGTATATGACAGGTTGAGTTTGAGGCAACTGTTGGAAATCCAGATGGAAATTTCCAGCTGAATGGGTGGGATTGAAATCAAGCTCAAGATCTGAGATGGAGCCAATGTGTTAGGAGTCACCAGTGTAGGATTAGTGTCTAAAGCTTTAGGATAGATAAGGTCACCCAGAAGAATAGAAAACTGAACCAAGGACACGTGCCTGAAGAAAACTTTGAGTTAGATGCTACGGAGTGGTTAACGTCACAGGGAGGGATCCAGCCGTTGTCTTCCCACATGTTGTCCCACCTCTAGCCTCCATCTCCCTCCTCTCCTGCTCTTTGTCCTCTTTTCTCCAGCTCAGAAAATGGCACACAATCATCCTGTTCTAGAAACCTGAGAATCATCCTCACTTACAAGGGCCTCCCTCATCAACACTTCCAGACTCCAGCCGGAAATCTGTTTGACATTAACTGATTAGCGCTAACAGATAGAATAAATAATACGAATGACCAGATTATTCTGCCTTTACATAGCACTCTAGAGCACATTTTCAAAGATACTACCTCATTTAGTTCTCACGACAATCCTGTAACTTACATCATCTCCAAGAGAAGAAAACTGAAGATAAGTAACTTTACTCAGATCACACACCAATAAGATCTAGGAATGGAAACAAGGGAACAGTTCGTTGTCTCATTTGGAATTAATCAACAGATATCCATTTAGCACTTGCATCACAGAAACTCTATGAAATCAAAGAAATATAAGTCCTAACCACCTTCAAATGCTGGATCCCTGTAAATAATAAACCAGCCTGAAGATAAGGCAAGTAGAGATGATGGCTTACCATAGCACGGCAGAACACTATCTTACAAAGTCTTAGTAGCATCTTGGAGGGGACAGGCAAAGTGAGGATATTTATGAGCTTTTTGAATCTAGTTTAAGACAGAACTTTCAATGTGAAGGTTTGACTGGGATTAGCTAAGGATCATGATACAATAGTTTAGGATTGGTGGACAAAGCAAGAGGATGTTGATGCACAAGTAGGAGAGACTTGGGTAGTAAACAGTCATTTGACACTATCTATTAATTAGTTGAACAATGTGATGTCCATTTAAATAGAGTTTTCCACGAAGTTCCTGGTATAAATAATAAAGTTATTTTTATCTTTCTGGGCAAGAGTTTCCTGTAAGAGTAAAGTCATGTTGATGAAAACAGCTGACTGATAAATTAGGGAAAAAAGCCAATAGTGCAATCATGTTACTATCGATGGCAAGCTGTGTGGATACAGATGGTTTTGGTTCTCATCGTCAAAGTAGTATTGTATGGTGGAAAGAACTAACACCTCAGAGTGATCCAGACTTAGGTTTGGAAAACCACTTGCCACATATTAGCTTGGTGAGCTTGGCCAAGTTACTTAACCTCTCTGAATACTACCACACAACGTAATCTTATTTAGGATGCTTTGTAGAAAAATGCAATCCATGAGAGCCTAGGAAAGAAAGAAAATAATCAAAACTAGGAGTATTTTGAAACAAAGGTGGACTACAGAGGTGGATCTAATTGCACACTCAGGTGAAGAAAGCATGATAAAGGTTACGAATTTCCTAGGAATCTATGCCTTTAGTTTCTGTTCCCTTTGAGTACCATTTTTTGATGGAATGGGATGAAAATCCCTTAACTATCATCAAGAGGAAAGAGGGCAAGGTGAGGCAATCCATCACAATTTATTGATAAACAATTTTTACCCAGGCTAGTGAGATTAATATTTTAAATCAAATATTGGAGTTCATTATAATCATAATTAGCGCCACTTAAGTCCTATTAGTGTACTGACCCTCTCGACTGTGGAAATGTCAGCTAGTCCCAGGCATTAAAGAATAGGGGCTAACTCCATCTCCTTTAAAATGTTAATTGAGCTCTACCAGAATTCCTTTATTCGTAAGTACAGATTTTCTTATTGCTTTAAATGTGGAAAATACATGGCAGATTATATATAAATACCATCATTACTAACTGAAATATGAGACACTTAGAATTATAAAATGACCAACTTAACTAAAATTGTGCAAGAAAGTAAATGAGAAGACATTTCCTTTTTGAGTGACAAGAACACTATAAAGAAAAATATAAGGAAGCTAGTTATTCGATCAGTGCAATGGTATAACTTGTCACACAAAAAATATTTGAACAAAGCAATCCTGCCATATTTTGGAGAGGGGAGAGAAAGCAATAAATAAAGTAGTTTTGCGCTGTGGCAGCCTATCACCAGATCTGAATCAGAAAGCAACTGGGAATAGGGACTTTAGAAAATAAAGCTCTATTACCGCTGAGAAAACTAAAGAGTTAGACACAGGGACTTACTGGATTGACTTTGGCGAAACTCAAACGCTTTGTTGTGACAACAGTTATTAAAATTGAAACCAAAATTGGAATTGAAACAGTGCAGATACCAAGGACCAGAAAAACACTACTGAAACTGAGGGGCCAAAGCTTTCCTTAGAGGAAGTCAAATTGAACGTCGTTACTGTAATGAAACATGAAGAGATGATGTTTGGAATTATGTTCAAGAACTTTTTTGATTTAAAACAAAAAAGTTTTAAAGACTGTTTAGTAGAAGAAAAATAACAGTTTACTGGAAAGATATTCCCTGGATAACCAAAACAATGTTTTCCATGGCAATCAAGTGTTGATTAGGCTTAAGGAATAAAAGGTGAATGCGTGAATTACCAATGCAAATAAAGTATTTTTAAAATTAAGTCAAGTGAAGTTTCAAGGGACCCGAGAGTGCTTCACTTTACACACTGGGGTGTTTAAACAAAAAAACAATCATTTTCTCCCCATGGAATTAGTCTTGTCCAGGACCAGCCCTACAGTAGCAGAATTGCTGGCCATCTATGTGATCTCATCCCAAAAGATACCAAAACCCACCTGGCAAAATATAGCCCTACTAGTCAACCATCACCTTACTCTCCCATTCTCTTTGGCCCACAGGTATTTCTCTGAGCCTCGATGCATTAATTCATTGACTTAATGGCTTTTGGGAGACATCTCAAATCATCTTATGTATGTAACTTCAGCAAAAGAGTTGAATGTAAAAACTGAAGAATGTTGAAATCCCGGTTATCTCATGTGTAGTTGCCCTCATCTACTGCAGTTAAAAATCTGAGTTTTTTACGTCTTGGGACAAAATACTCCGTCCTTCTCTATCCTTCTCGTGTTGCTACTTTCATGTTCTCTAGGAATCTCTCCTCTCCTAGATAGTTATCTCACACTCTCCTCTCTCCTCAAATCCCCAACACAGAACGCATTTCAGAGTATTTCTAGATTTTTTAATTGGCTGTGGGCAGGTTCTAATGCAATGAAAAGTATAATTCCAGACTTTTATATCCAGGTGAATTTATGAAAGGTAATTTGCCTTCCACCATTAGGTCATCAGACAATGGCAACGTTTTAGTCAGATAAGGATCATCTGAGAACTAGTTGTAGTAAATCAAATCTATAGCATCAAATTGTAGGAACTCCCATGTTAGATAAATCTCCAAATCTTTAATTAGAATAAAGTAAGGATTATTTAAAATTGTCATTTCTCTGGCAAGCTTGTTAAATTAAACACAGGTGCAAGAATATAATATATATACATAGATATACACATACATACATACAAATAAAATCATAGATGCACCAAAAGAAACTATGTTCTTGGCAATTGAACATAAAGAATTCATTCTGAAAATTATATCTGTAGGAAATAAAGTCGTGTCTGATCTAGATAGCGTAAGTAAAATCTTGTGAATTGCTTTCTAAATTGTACACATAGAAAAGTGAAGGTGACAGGCATAGGATTATTTCCTAGCAAGCGAAATGTATACATATCAGGAATAAATGAGGATAGGAATAGAAATATAGTACATAAATACATGCATTAAAGCCATACGAAAAATAGCTTTAGGTAAACCAATTGCATGGTTATAAAATTGAATTCTACTGTTAAGAAAAAGTTCTGTCCAAAATTGCCAGCAATAAATTTAAGGAGAAGCAGAGGAGAGTCCAAGCGGAAGTACCTAAAGCCTACAGATCTTTGAGAAATGTAGGTAATCTAATTTTCAATAAAAATATTTAATATTTATGGACTCGTCCCAATTTTAGGCACTTAGGAAGAGAAAAAGCAATGCCATTTTAAAGTGCAGGTTCCCAACCTTCAAGGGCTTTATCCACCTGGAAATAGTTAAAATCTCTGCATCAGGAGATGGAATTGGCTTTGCTATTTTCACTGTTATTTCTAATTATTTTAAAACCGCCCTTTTCTTTCATATTGAGAAGAAAGTTCTAGAAAAAACAGACTGACTTACCGTTAGCTGGTCAGCATTTCAAATATCTCATCTTTAATGCTTTTTTTCGTGTATAGTAACTGGCCAACAAAACTCAAACCAGTATTATTTATTTATTTATTTTGGTGATGAAGATTGGCCCTGAGCTAACATCTATAGCCAATCTTCCTCTTTTTGCTTGAGTAAGAGTGGCCCTAAGCTAACATCCATTCCCATCTTCCTCTATTTTGTATGTGGGATGCCGCCACAGTATGGCTTGATGAGCGGTGTAGGTCTGCCCCTGGCATCCAAACCTGCAAACCCTAAGCCCTGGAAGTGGATTCATGAACTTAATGACTGAGGCACTGGGCCAGGCTCAATATTCTTTTTTAATGCTTTTTTTTTTTTTTTTTCAGGGAAAGATTCATCCTAAGCTAACATCTGTTGTCAATCTTCCTGGGTTTTTTTCCTCCCCAAAGCCCTAGTACATGGTTGCATATCCTAGTTGTAAGTCATTCCGGTTCTTCTATGTGAGCCACTGCCACAGTGTGGCAACTGACAGACCAGTGATGTGGTTCTGTGACTGGGAAGCGAAACCAGGCTGCCAAAGTGATTGCTGAACTTTTAACCACTAGGCCATCAGGGCCATCATCAGTATTTTTGATGACAGCATTTGAGAAACTGTAGCATAAGTCTCAGGGGCTGTCTTGGTAACACAGACAAATCACCATGTGCATATCGTGACAATAGAGTCAAAGTTTTCAGTGCACTTAACATTCCACAGAGCATATCACGTACATTTTCCTTAGAAATATCAGCAACTAATACACAGTAAGTGGTTTATTTACCCCAAGATTAAGGGAACTTCCCTTTAGTAATTACAAGTTTTGTGATTTTACTTATTCTTTGGTATTCTCTCCATTAGGTTGCAAGTCAGAGAAAAGTATAAAACTTAAAAGCATGAACAGCAAAGTTGGCACTGTAAAACCCACAGTCACTCCCTCTGATACTCGATGGAAGCAGGATAGTAATACAGAGCCATCTGCAGTATTGCCATGAAAGCAACCAATCAGAAGAAAAAATAAACTCAGAGAAAACTTCCAATTGCTGTTCTCATTCATATCCACTAGGGTGAAGGTCCATTAAGTAAATGGACCATAGTTTCGCTCTGTGTCTGGAAATAGCCTCTTGGGAACCCAAAGTGAAAAAGAGACCAGTGGAGCAGCTGTTGAGTTGTACGGCTCATAGCAAGTGCCACCACGGCCCAAACGATGACTTCTCAGGCTTTTGGATGATTTTCCCAGCATAGGGAACCAATAGCAACAAATGAGAGCAAGCTTGGCAAAGGAGAGGGATCTAGAGGCCGAAATACTGGGCCTTAGCCCTTCACGAAGGATGCTGAAGCAATAGCCAATTCCAGTGGGAAGAATTCACCCAGCCAAGATGAAAACACACAAGTAAGCAACACACATTAAGGTCATTTTGGTAATAGAATGATAAGCACCCATGAGAGAATTTATACCTTTGTGTGAAGCAGCAAAGGAACTCTTTCTGTAAGTGAACAGGAGATATTGAAAGAAATGCTACCCACTGCATTAGCAAGAGAAACGTAACATGTAACCAGATCAGATGCAATAACATATTAAAGCATTTATTACAGTCACCTGGAAACTAGTAGATAATTAGCAAATGCTAATCTTGCCACACTAAGATGAAAGATATAATTGAACATTGACATGGACAGAAGAACAGTTTTTCAACTCTCGCTTATTTTTTGTCTCTGTCTAGCCAGCTAAATCTTGCTTTTAAAACAAAGTCCTGGAAGAAATATATGCTTCCCTGATAATCCTCTCACAGCTCAATGTACATCAGATTAAAAATCCACTGCCAGGTATGAAGTTCTAGAAAATAAACCAGACCTATAAAGATACCACTGAAGATGACACAAGCCAACTGAGACTCTGGATTATAGTAGATGTAACATCATGATGATCACTGATTTGCTCACTCATTCATTTATTCAACAGCATACATTCACTGCATACACATGGCTGGCTAGGGGAAACTGAAGAGTAGGAACATGGAGCCCATAATGAGATAATATATGTAAAAATCCTTTGAAAAGTGTAAAGTGCCATAGACATGACAAAGTTGGTGCTGATGATGATGCAATCATAGCCTATTGGGGAAAAGGCAACATAGTCTCTTTAAATAAAGGAAAATCATATCTGTCTATTAAGTATAGAAAAGGGATCATTTATTCTCATAACTTATTTAGATTTTCAAATAGCGACTGAAAAGATTCTGTAGAAAATCAATTTTACCAATTCAAATAGGTTAACACAGGATTGTGGGGAATGCTTTGTTTGAGTGAGAAACAGGTAAAAAGCAGACATTTCTTGAGATAGGGAAACATTAATTAGAATCATCTGAATTAATAGTTATATAAATCAAAAGGAGATTTCAGGCCTTCCATTTGAAGACTACTCTCAACAAACTGGCAACTAAATAACAAGCTGGCTGGAGTCAATTAGATCTTGTGAGGCTGTGGCACGAAAATTGACAAATAAGTTTCATTATCAGGAATGAAAGGGGGTGTGTAAGGAGAAAATCATGGAACAATAGTTCTGAGAGAATAGGTTCCAGTGAAAAAACAGGAAAGAACCTGTTGTGATGTTGTTATTGCCTGTCTGTGCTTGAACTTGGTCATGGTTGTTCAGACTGTCCTTTCCTCAGTTGAGCTATGTACATTGTTGTTTTGACAGGTGTCATCAAAATATTTTAAAATGTTTTCGGTTTGCCATCAAAATGAAAGCGTGTTGTAAACAAGAAAGATACGGAAGCGGAGGAGAAGTGCTGGGTTTGATATTAGTCAAACAAATATTTCTTGTTGGAAGAATGACTACAACTCCAAATTTTCTTTGAAAGGGACAACAAAATGCATTTTTCAACGTATGAAAAGAAGATGCTCACAAGTAGCTAAAGCTGGGATGTGTGTTGTTACTGAGGAACATGCAACAAGCTGGTATATCACACACTAAGTAATACAACTGAGGGCAGCAAACATTACCCAGGCCCTTCAAATACAGGAAAGAAGTTCTACTGCAAAAATAGGCTCAGGAGGGGGCCGGCCCCAAGGCCTCGTGGTTAAGTTCAGTGTGCAGCCCAGGTTTGGTTCCTGGGCGTGGAGCTACACCACTCAGTGGCAGCCATGCTGTGACAGCCACTCACATACAAAACAGGAAGACTGGCACAGATGTTAGCTCAGGGCAAATCTTCCTCAAGCAAAAACAGGAAGATTGGCAATGAATGTTAGCTCAGGGAAAATCTTCCTCAACAACAATAAAAAAATAGGCTGAGGAAGCCTAATTTTGCATTCTCCAAAGTTCTTAATAGGATATTGAATCGTCTTTTAATAGCCAGCTCTTTTTCTGTCTTGGAAAAATAATGGTATTTCTTACAATCAGTAGTGTATTAGATCTAATAAAATTCAGTTGGTGAATATTTGGGGGGACAACATGTGAAAAGTGATGCAAATGTGCCGAGAAAAGGCCAAGGCAGGTGGGGCAGAGGCTGCAGAGGATGAACCAGCAAAGGTAGGGACATGCAGTAGTCTCCTGCTTATCAGCGGTCTCACTTTCCACTCTTTCAGTTACCTGCAGTCAACCACAACCTGAAAATATTAAATGGAAAATTCCAGGAAAAAACAATTCATAAGTTTTAAATTGCTCACAGTTCTGAGTAGTGTGATGAAATCTCACATCATCCTGCTCTGTCCCACCAAGGACATGAAACATCCCTTTGTTGAGCGCATCCACCCTGTTAGTCACTTAGTAGCCCTCTTGGTTTTCAGATTGACTGCAAGGTATTGAAGCATGTGTGTTCAAGTAACTCTTATTTTACTTAATAATGGCCCCAAAGCACAAGAGTAACGATGCTAGCAATCTACATATGCCAAAGAGAAGCCGTAAAGTGCTTCCTTGAAGTGCAAAGATGAAAGTTCTCAACTTAATAAGGAAAGAAAAAGAAAAGATCAGTGGTTGAGGTTGCTAAAATCAATTGTATCTTTTGTCATGGTGTGTTGTTATAATTGTTCTATTTTATTATTAGTTTTGTTGTGGATCTCTTACTGTGCTTTGTTTATAAATTGAACTTTATCATAGGTGTGTATGTAGAGGAAAAAAACATTGTCTATAGAGAGTTCAGCACTCCGTAATTTCAGGCCTCCACTGGGCGTCGTGAAAGTATCTTCGGTGGATGAGGGGAAACTGCTGTGTATCCAGCCATGCAGGGCCACATGGGAGTTTGGTTGTTGTTCTAAGAGCATCGGGAAGCCATGAAATGTTTCCAGCAGAAATAGGGGTTATGGTGGAGGTAGTGGGAACAGACTTACATATTTAAAGCTGACTCTGGCTGCAGTGTGGAGGAACGGCCCCAAGTGGGCCTGGAGTGAATGGCTTACGTGCTGGACAGAAGTTAGTCCCAGTACTCCAAGGCAGAGATAGGATAACTACGACTTGGGAAGTGGTGAACAAAGAAGTGTATATTGTCAGGAGATATTTTTAAATATTTTAATAAGCATATGTAATAGGGTTTTTTAAACTTCTGCCTTGACCCAATTTTGAGGCTCTGACTAGAGGCTGGTCAGTCCTTCCTGAGCACTACGTCCACATCCCCACCCACCTCCCTTGTTGGGCTCTCACACTCCAGGCCGTTAGTACACCTGCCCTAATCACCGCAGGGCAGATACAAGACAACAGCGACAGCCCCCACGCCCCAGAGCTCACTGAAATGATTCAGACTAGCCCATCCTCAGCTGCTCAGCCTGCCTCGCCTGTTCCATCCAGTGGAAACAACAATAAAGGTGCTGAATCACATTTTCCCCTCACTCCTTCTGCCTCATGACCGACCTCATTGCTTTCCCAGAGTGGTCCTGCATGATGTGCTGTGTTCTCCCCGGGGAACCGCCAGCATGAGGAACTGTAAATCTCTTGCTAGCTTCTCTCCTTCAACCTGCATCTGGCTTCACCATACCTCACTCAAGGTAAATGGTTAAAACAGTAGAACCCTGCTAAAATCTAAGATAAATTTGAATTTCAGCATCTCAATTTATCAAAGTATTAGATGGTAGGAGGAAAAGGATAGTAGAAATCTAAATGTTGCTCACGAACTTATTGAAAACTCATAAGAGGGAGAGAATAACAACAACAACAACAACAACAAACAGTTACAATGTCCTTTCCTATCAAATTTGCAGACAAGTAGCAGAATTACTTGATCTGATTTTCATTTCATTTCATTTCTCCTGTCCATCACCTGGCAGAGATGCTAAAGAACAATGAATAATTACATGTTCAAAAAGCAAGCAGAGAGGCAAGGAGGAGGAATAAAAGGCCTGTTTAATCTTCAAATTAGATAAGTAATAGTTGAATAATTGTGCTTTGACTAGAATAATAGCATAGCTCCTGTCCATAACAGACCCTTGATAAATGCTTGCTTGAGTGAATAAAATAACCGACAGGATTCTTCAATTGCAAAAAGTCATTAACTTAATGTTAATTACAGGATGGAAAGTTCATATAAAATATATAACTCAAAAATATATTACATTCAAGAAAATAAGACATGTCCCTTTGACGTGTTCATCTGTTAAGATTCCTGGAGTTGCATTCACAGTTTAATCCAACTGCCTTTATAGATCTACATATATGCATATTCACATATTTGAATAATTTTGCACATATTCGGTTTGGGATGTATTCATTCAGCCTGATCACATTGCAAAGTCTGAGGTATTTGATGAGTATAAACCCAACAAGAGGACACGGAAGATAAAACCCATATTTCCAAATCTGTTTGCAATTCTAAGAAACTCTGGTTAGTTCAGAAGAGTTACTTCTGTTGACAGGGATCCAACTGGGGATTAAGATATTATGACATACACTCTTAACAGATCAAAGTAGGAAGAAAGACACCGGAGCTAAATAAGAATGTCAGGATGGATTGCACACCACTCTTTAGGATAAAATTTGGTCTTACCTGTGGGGAATCATCTCTAACATATATGGCAAGAGAAATATAATTTGAGATTTTAAACTAGGGTTTCTGTACATAAAATAAAATGAAGTTTAAAATGAAGTTCCTTCTGCTTTGAAAGGAACTCAAAAATGGCACAATTAACTAAATTTCTTGTGATTAGCTTGGTATCAATTGGTACCTAGACTACTTGTGCAGGGGGCACTCATGACCCTAGCTACATTTTGGCTGATCTTATAGGTGTCCATCTCTGGTTAGCTCAGCTTAACAGGATATCCTGCTAATAAGGCCACGTGGAAGGATCTATTCTTCTTAAGCCATTAGTCCTTGCTTTGTCCTTGCCGCAGACCACAGCCGTCCCATAAAGTCATGCCTTGATCATAAACTAGGCTGGCTAAAGTCTGTAGCTAACAACTCTACCAACCAATTATAGAAGCAGCTCAGAGTGTATCTGTACTAATAACGATGGATGGCATCACCTAGCGTGTGAAAGACAGCTCAACCTCGGTGTCACACTGGCCATCCATCCCCTATCTCCAGGAAACTGTTCAGAAGGTAAATCTGATCAATCTCTGCTTTAAACCTCTGAGATATTTCCCATTGCTCCACACGTCCTTGTGCATTACGCCCCTCAGCCTCATTTTCTATCATTTCTTTGCCTTCACGTGGCTCCTTCCCTTCCCACCGCTATTAGCCCCATCTCAGCCATACTGGTCTCTCCATGTTCCTTACATACATGAAACCCCACTCTTTGTCTTCCAATATGCCTTCTCTTTCACCTACTTAGAGGACAAAGCAGTGTATGATTTGGGGTGTACTGTTAGCTCCCCAAAGTAGCCTGTAACTCCATGAGAGTAGGGACATTGTCAATATCTGCCTCTGCTGTATGTCCAGGACTAAGCAGAGTTCCAGGGATTCAATAGGAATTTGATAAATATTTGTTGAATGAATGAACAACAACAGTTTCTAATGAATAACCATCATTATTAAAGCCTTGTTTCCCCGTGAGACATGTCTTCACGGGTGTTCTCCCAGGACATCATTTTTAACATGCAACAATGCCAGGAAAGCATCTTGCCCCTGCTTTCTCCAGCCTTATTTCTCATCACTCTCCCTTGTACTCTATATGCTCATCACTCTCTCCCCTCAAGCACACTAGATTTTCCCTATCATCTACCTATAATTCCTTGCTCTCACCTTCACTGCCACTCTGCTTTCTTCACCTGGTTATTTTTCACTTATTCTTCAGGCCTCATATGAAATGTCCCCTCCTTGGGAATGCCTTCTTGGACAGCCAAGGCCCCTCCAGCTCTCTGCATACCATGTTGTACATGCACTTATTCCAACAGTTATCAAACATTGTTTACCTGAGTATATTTCCAAGTATAATTTTAGCTATTTGAGGGCTAGGAATATATCTCACTTCCCACAGATGTACACAATAACTTCTCAATAATACACAAATAATAAAAATTTTTAAAAATATATTGCAAGTATGTTTTCACAGTCTATTAATACTAAAATGTAAAATACATCCTGTAACAATATAAAATTTAAACCAGTGAATAAAACTGGGACTATTTTCTAATAGTATTTTATTCTATTTGCAAAGAAATAACATAAAAGATACTGTATTCACATAAACATAGCCAATCACACCTAGTCAAGCTCATTGAGACCCAGCAAGTGTCAAGATATCTGTGAATAGCTATCAATAATCAAAATTTTGCTTCAGTTGGTAAAGATCTAAGTGGTTCCTTTCATATCTCCAAACATCACATCAGCTATGTGACCATGCCACACACCCTGGCCTATGACAGTAGAGAAAATATCCAAGTCAATTCTCAAGTGATATTTTTGGTTTCTTTATTAAATATACATAAGAATGATCTGGAATAATAGTTTTCATAGCTTTCCAATAAAACCTGAAGAATGATGCTCATATTCCTGATTACTAGGCCAATTAAAAATGTTTTATACAACAAAAGTTAATGTTATCATCAAAATGTTAGCGCACTCTAGAGAGTATTTATTTTTCCAAAATGCATGAATTTTAGATTGGGCTAAAAGAACGTTCTGCACATCAGCTCAAAAGTATTATTAATAAAGATAGAATTATAGTTATCCTGGGAGATACTGGAGGGAAGATTTCATCCTAACAGTCTCCTGGGTTATTCATGTTAAAGTCTTTAGCATGAGAGAATTCAACATTGATAGGAAAAGGAAGTATGTTACAGGGAGTGAAAATAACAGCTCAAGCCCAGCTAATGGAAAAATCATCCCATTTCCTTGCTTAAAATTGTACCTAGGCCAGCCTTGGTGGCCTGGTGGTTAAGTTCGGCACCCTCCACTTCAGCAGCCTGGGTTTGGTTCCCAGGCACAGACCTATACCACTCATCTGTCAGTGGTCATGCTGTGGCAGTGGCTCACATACGAAAAGAGGAGGATTGGCAACAGATGTTACCTCAGAGAAAATCTTCCTTAGCAAAAAAAAAATATGCTCCTGTCTCAGATGTTTCCATTATTTCTGTCCTTCCTGACATTTACTAAACTAGGAAAATAGAAGCTTCATAAGTTAACAAAATTACAAGCAACAATAATGTTTAAAGGTAATAGATGTTCACCGAACTTATAGTGGTGATTTCACGAGATATACATATATCAAATCATTATTTTCTACCCCTTAAGTTTGTACCATATGTCAACTATATCTCAATAAAACTGAAAAAACGTAAAGATCTGTAAACAGCAATACCATGGTAAAAATAGTAAAATAAAAAAGTAGAATATGATAAAAAATAGTTCTTAAAAATAATAAACTAGGGAGTGCCGTCAGCATCATGGCAGAGTGAATTTGCCCGGGACTCTCTAATCCTCCAACATACAACAAAAAGGAGCAACCATATTCCAACAGAAAATACCCTAACAGCACAAAAATCCCCAGAGAGAATGTAGCCACATGACGGAGGGCAGAGAGAGGCTGGAGCCCCCCTCGGAGATGCTGGAATGGGGTAAGAGAGAACTTAGCTCCCTCCCCTGAAGACTGGGGTTGCCGCCATGGGAGGACCCATGAGGGAAGGATTGGGGGAGGGGTCGCACATTCACAGGATCACTTAGGACTCCCTAGGACCCTTGCTGCCTAGAGGGAAGCCCTCTAACGAGGTGAAAGCTTTGAAGCAGGGTGACTTCATCAAGCCAAGAACCCAGGAGACCAGATAGCAAGAGCTGATGGGAAACCCAGGACGGCACGCAGGAGAAAGTGCGCCTCCCCCAACCTGCCCTGCACCATCTGGGCTGAAGGTGAAGGGCTCAGAATACGCAGCTCTTGAGCTCCACCCAGTGGCAATAAGCTGTAACTGCAACAGAACAATAGAATGAGAAAGACCCAACCTTCCAACATCAGACACTACAACATATCTCCAGGCCAGAGAGAAAAATAACAAGCACCCAGAGGTCAGTCTTGAGGACACAGAAATATGTAAAATAAACAACAATGAATCCAAGATAGCTATCATCAAAAAACTCAATCAGGTAAAAGAGAATATAGAGAAACAATTTGAGTTCAGGAGCTACTTCACAAAAGAGATTGACACTATAAAGAAGAACCAGTCAGAAATATTAGAGATGAAAGACACAATGGAAGAGATAAAACAAAATACAGATTTTCTGAATGCTCGTGTGGACATCATAGAGGAGAGAATCAGCATAATCGAAGATAGACATGTTGAAATGCTCCAGACAGAGGAGAAGAGAGAACTAAGACTAAAAAGAAATGAAGAAAGTCTCTGAGAAATATCCAACTCAATGAGGAAATGCAACATAAGAATTATAGGTCTTCAAGAAGGTGAAGAGAAGGAAAATGGAGCAGAAAGTATGGTCAAAGAAATAACAGCAGAAAACTTGAGGGAAATATGTGTGGAGGAAGCTTCCAGATCTCCTAGATTTGTCAATGTAAAAAGACCTACTGCAAGGCATATAGTAGTAAAACTGGCAAAAATGAATGACAAAGAAAGAATACTCAGGGCAGCAAGGCAGAAGAAAATAACCTGCAAAGGAAATCCTATCAGGCTTTCAGCAGTTTTCTCTGCAGAAACCTTACAAGCTAGGAGAGAATGGAATGACATGTTCAAAACTTTAAAAGATAAAAATCTTCAGCCCAGAATACTCTATCCAGCAACAACATCCTTCAGATATGAGGGAGAAATTAAATCTTTCCCAGACAAACAAAAGCAAAGGGACTTTGTAGCCATGAGACGTGCCCCCCCCCCACCCCCCCGCTGCAAGAAATCCTCAAGAAGAAGGCCCTCGTACCTGAAAAAAGAAAAAAAAGGGAGAAAGGGGTCACAAAACACAGAGTAAGGAGATAAATAGGTAGACAGAATCAAAATAGGATAGCAAATATTCAACTACAGCATTAGGCTAAAGGGAAGGAAAACACCAAAAACCAAGACAATCTTCTCACTTTAACCACAAACTCACAACACAAGATGAAATAAGATATGAGAAAAATAACTTAAGAGGGCAGGAGGAAAGGGACTGAAGCAGTTTAGTCTAAGGAAATAAAAGGCCATCCGAAAATGGACTATGTTATACACGAGATTCTAAATAAAACTTCAGGGTAGCCACTACACTAAAAAGCAGAACAGAGACACAAAAAATAAATAAGGAAAAGACAAAGAAACAGATAATAAAAAACTGCATAATTCAATGGATAGACCAAAACACACAGGATGAGAAACAAAGGAAACCCAGGGAAACTGGAAAACGAGCAATATAGTGACAGCATTAAGCCCTCATATATCAATAGTCACCCTCAATGTAAACGGACTGAACTCTCCAAGAAAAAGACACAGAGTGGCAAGATGGATTAAAGAACAAGATCCAACAATTTGTTGCCTCCAGGAAGCACATCTCAGTTCCAATGACAAACACAGGCACAGAATAAAGGGGTGGAAGTTGATACTCCAAGCTAATGGCAAACAAAAGAAAGCAGGTATTGCAATACTTATATCAAACAAAGTAGACTTTAAGATAAGGCAGGTAAAGAGAGACAAAGTGGGACAATATGTAGTGATCAAAGGGACACTCCATCAAGAAGAAATAACACTTATAAATATCTATGCACCCAACACAGGAGGATCAAAGTTCATAAAGCAACTATTAACAAACATAAAAGAAGATATTAAAAATAATACAATAATAGTAGGGGACCTCAACACCCCACTCACATCATTGGACAGATCATCCAGACAGAAGATCAACAAGGAAAAAGTGGAATTAAATGAAAAGCTAAAACAGTTGGACTTAATAGACATATATAGAACACTCCATCCCAAAACAGCATAATACACATTCTTCTCAAGTGCACGCGGAACATTCTCAAGGATAGACCATATGTTGGGAAACAAGGCAAGCCTCTATAAATTTTTAGAAAATTTTTTTTTTTTTAAAGATTGGCACCTGGGCTAACAACTGTTGCCAATCTTTTTTTTTTCTTCTGCTTTATTTCTCAACCCCCACCCCCCGGGTGCATAGTTGTATATCTTAGTTGTAGGTCCTTCTAGTTGTGGGATGTGGGATGCCGCCTCAACGTGGCCTGACAAGTGGTGCCATGTCCAGGCCCAGGATCCAAACCCAGGGCTGCCGCAGCAGAGCGTGCGAACTTAACCACTTGGCCACGGAGCCGGCCCCGAATTTTTAAAAAATGAAATAATAACAAGCATCTTCTCTGATCACAGTGTTATAAAGCTAGAAATTAATTACAAGAAAAAACTGAGAAAGGGCCAAAGATGTGGAGACTAAACAATATGCTATTTAACAAGCAATGGATCATTGAAGAAGCTAAAGGAGAAATCAAAAAATATCTGGAGACAAATGAAAATGAGAACATGCCATACCAACTCATATGGGATGCAGCAAAAGCTGTGTTAAGAGGGAAATTCATTGCAATACAGGCTCACCTTTACAAACAAGAAAAATCCCAAATAATCCCAAATAAGCAATCTCAAATTACACCTAAGTGAATTAGAAAAAAAGAACAAACAAAACCCAAAGTCAGCAGAAGGAGAGAAATAATAAAAATCAAAGCAGAAATAAATGCTATTGAAACAACAAAAGGCAGTAGAAAGGATGAATGAAATAAAGAGCTGGTTCTTTGAGAAGATAAATAAAATTGACAAACCCCTAGCCAGACTTACAAAGAAAAAAAGTGAGAAAGCTCAAATAAACAAAATAAGAAATGAAAGAGGAGAAATAACAACAGACTCTGCAGAAATACAACAGATTATAAGAGAATACTATGAAAAACTATATGCCGACAATATGGATAACCTAGAGGAAATGGATAAATTCTTAGACTCTTACAACCTCCCAAAGCTGAGTCAATAAGAAACAGACAATCTGAACAGACCAATCACAAGGAAAGAGATTGAACAGCAATCAAAAGCATCCCAAAGAATAAAAGCCCAGGACCAGATGGCTTTCCTGGGGAATTCTACCAAACTTTCACATAGGATTTAATACCTATCCTTTTCAAACTATTCCAAAAAATTAGGGACGATGGAACACTTCCTAACATATTCTACGAGGCCAACATCACTCTGATACCAAAGCCTGACAAGAACAGCACAAAAAAGGAAAACTACAGGCCAATATCGCTCATGAACATAGACGCAAAAATTCTCAACAAAATTTTAGCAACCCGAATTCAGCAGTACATCAAAAGGATCATACATCACAATCAAGTGGGATTCATACCAGAGACACAGGAATGGTTCAACATCCACAAATCAATCAATGTGACACACCACATCAACAAATTGAGGAATAAAAATCACATCACCATCTCAATAGATGCAGAGAAAGCATTTGACAAGATCCAACAGCCATTTATGATAAAAACTCTTAACAAAATGGGGATAGAAGGAAATTACCTCAACATAATAAAGGTCATATATGACAAACCCACAGCCAACATCATACTCAATGGGCAAAAAGTGAGCGCCATTCCTCTGAGAACAGGAACAAGACAAGGATGCCCACTCTCACCACTCTTATTCAACATAGTACTGGAGGTTTTGGCCTCAGCAATTAGGCAAGAGAAAGGAATAAAAGGAATCCAAATAGGGACTGAAGAAGTGAAACTCTCGCTGTTTGCAAATGACATGATCTAATATATATAGAAAACCCCCAAAAAGTTCATTGGAAAACTAATAGAAATAATTAACAACTACAGTAAAGTTGCAGGGTACAGAATCAACTTACAAAAATCAGTTGCTTTTCTATACTCCAACAACAAACTTACAGAAAGAGAACTCAAGAATATAATTCCATTTGCAATCACAACTAAAAAATAAAGTACCTAGGAATAAATGTAACCAAGGAGGTGAAGGACTTATACAATGAAAACTATAAGACATTACTGAGAGAAATTGATAATAACTTAAAGAGATGGAAAGAGATTCCTTGCTCATGGATGGAAGAATAAACGTGGTTAAAATGTCCATACTACCCAAAGCAATCTACAGATTCAATGCAATCCCTATCAGAATCCCAATGACACTCTTCACAGAAATAGAACAAAGAATCCTAAAATTCATATGGGGCAATCAAAGACCCCGAATTGCTAAGGCAATCCTGAGAAAAAATAACGAAGCTGGAGGTACCATAATCCCTGACTTCAAAATGTACTACAAAGCCATAGTGATCAAAACAGCATGGTACTGGTACAAAAACAGGCAAAGATCAGTGGAACAGAACTGAAAACCCAGAAATAAAACCGCACATCTACGGACAGCTAATCTTCAACAAAGGAGCTAAGAACATACAATGGAGAAAAGATAGTCTTTTCAATAAACGGTGTCGGGGAAACTGGACAGCCACATGCAAAAGAATGAAGGTAGACCACTATCTCACCCCATACACAAAAATAAACTCAAAATGAATCAAGGACTTGAAGATATGTCCTGAAACTATAAAACTCCTGGAAGATAATATTGGTAGTACACTCTTTGACATCGAACTGAAAAGGATCTTTTCAAATATCATGTCCTCTCAGACAACGGAAACAAAAGAAAAAACAAGCAAGTGGGAATTCATCAGACTAAAGACCTTCTGCAAGGCAAAAGAAAGTGGGATCAAAACAAAGAGACAACCCACCAATTGGGAGAAAGTATTTGCAAATCATATATCTGACAAGGGGTTAATCTCCATAACATATAAGGAACTCGCTGAACAATAAGAAAGCAAACAACCCGATCAAAAAGAGGGCAGAGGAGATGAACAGACATTTTTCCAAAGAAGATATACAGATAGCAAATAACCACATGAAAAGATGTTCAACATCACTAATCGTTAGGGAAATGCAAATCAAAACTGCGCTAAGATACCACCTTACGCCTGTTAAAATGGCTATAATCACTAAGACTAAAAATAACAAATGCTGGAGTGGGGGTGGAGAGAAGAGAACACTCATACACTGCTGGTAGGAATGCAAACTGGTGCAACCACTATGAAAAGCGGTATGGAGATTCCTCAAAAAACTAAAAATAGACCTACCATATGACCCAGCTATCCCACTACTGGGTATCTACCCAAACAACTTGAAATTAACAATCCAAAGTAACATATGCACCCCTGTGTTCATTGCAGCACTATTCACAATAGCCAAGACATGGAAGCAACCCAAGTGCCCATCGATGGATGATTGGATAAAGAAGATGTGGTATATATACAATGGAATACTACTCAGCCAGAAAAAAAGACAAATTCATCCCATTTGCAATAACATGGAAGGACCTAGAGGGAATTATGCTAGGTGAAATAAGCCAATCTGAGAAAGGCAAACACCAGATGGTTTCATTCATATGTGGAATATAAACAAGTACTGGGACAAAGAAAACAGTTCAGGGGTTACCATGGGAGGGGGGATTGGGAGAGGCACAGGGGGTGAGGGGGAGCACTTACATGGTGACAGTCAAGAAATAATGTACAACTGAAATCTCACATTGATGTAAACTATTATGAACTCAATAAAAAAATAACAAACTATTTTTTTAAATAGTGAGGCAAAATTTAAAAGGCTTATAAATTTAAAATAAAAATTAATGAATTCAAAATATGTAGCATCAAATAAGAAAATAAGTGGCAGACACTGTTAGCTGCCTAGACCACCATTTCTTCTCCCTTTTCTACTTAGTCACAGAGCCCTCATGTTCACTGGACACATTATCTCGCCAGAAAATAACATGATACTTACCAGCCCGACTTGTAGCCAGGTGCAGCCAAGTAAGGGTGCTCTGACCAATGAGTGTAAGCACAAGAGCTGTGTGGGCCTTCTGGAAGGCTGCTTCAAATGATTACTCCACTGGGAAGGGCCCCTTTTAACCTTCTAATTTTATTCCTTTCCTAGGCTGGAGCTGCAGAAGCCATCGTGGACCACTAGTTCACCAAGAATGTGGAAAGCATATACTAGGATGTGCATCAGGAAGACTGGATCCTGTCCTTGATGTCAGTGGGTTACCCTGCCAGCCCTCAAATGCTGCCCACGGACATCTTTTGTGCAAGGGAGAAATCAGCTCCACTTCTATCTTCTTTCAGCTGATGCTATTTGCGATTTCCTGTTTTGTGTCCTTGAACATAATCCTAACCAGTACAGATAGGAAGTTCAGAGAATCAGCGTGTAGTAAGTAAAAATTAAAGCCGAAAATGAGCAAAAGTCTAAAACTATAAAACAATCACATGCATTAATATGATAAAGCTTTAGAGCCATTAAGATGAAGAAAATAATCCAAAGACAAAAATTATAGTACATGAAACTGTTGAGTATAAAATAAAATTTAAACAAACCAAGATAAGACAAAATTTAACAAATGCACTAGTTTAAGACAAATACGCTGGGTAAACAGGATTGAAAACAACCCAGTTATCCAACAGGATCACTTTCCTATGGCCAAAATTCTTTTTTTATTTTCTAAAGATTTTATTTTCCCTTCTTCTCCTCAGAGCTCCCCAAGTGTATATTCAAGTTGTAGGTCTTTCTGATCATGCTGTGTGGGACGCCACCTCAGCGTGGCTTGATAAGCAGTGCCATGTCTGTGCCCAGGATCCGAACCGGTGAAACCCTGGGCCACCAAAGCGGAGCACATGAACTTAACCACTCTGCCACCGGGCTGGCCCCCCAAGATTCTTTTAAAAGAGTCTATTTTTGAGGTTCTCACATAAATTTCAAAGCAAAGGCTTATTATATAACTTCCTGCAACTTGTGAGGAAGTATAATTTTATTCTCTAAAAAGTAATCCCACTATCTATGAGGTAAGGGGATATGGTCATAAATACAACTGCTCTAGAATCTAAGAATATAAAAGTATAAAAACTCACATCTCTAACCAGCTACCGTGGAGCAAGGATAAGGCAAGACTTCCAGGCACATATTGGAAATTAATCTCAGATTTTCTTTCATGGATGCTCATGTTAATAGCTGTAACGTTTTAATAGAAGAAATGATACCTGTTCACTTAAGAAACTCAAAATTCAATTTGTTCTTTATTTGGAAGCAAAATAACACATTTGCTAAAAGTCCCAGATAGGATAGTCTTTTTCTAGCCTTAGAGTGTTTTCAAACTTGGGGTTTAAGAAAATGTGTAAGTAATATACAACCTTTGGGATGAGTTTTCTTTCAACTTCAAAGTCTGTAAACTCCAAAGTTTTAAACAAAATTGCCTTTTCATAGGAGTAAGAACTTGACGGATCCTAAATTGAGCTTGAGCTGGCCGTGCGCAGAGATGCTTGATGAATATATCTGAAGCTGGAGGGCTCCTAGCCCAGCAGGTTAGCTCTCTCCCCCACTCCCATGGGATGTGATGGGCAACATTTTCCAAAAACTCAGGTTCTATTAAAATAAGTAATTTTTCTCCTCTAAGTGTCTCAGAGATACAATACAAAGAACAAGTATATTACTAAATTCAGCTGATTAGCCTATTTCAAATCAAGATGAGCATTTATAGAAAAATACACAATAATTTCTGTGTAATGACTCTCTTGTTTAAGATTATCATGGCAATTTTCCAAACAGCTCATTATTAAATGTGCATACCCATACCAGTGGTTGAAAGAAAAATGTTACTGTGTGAACATAAGATTTCTCACCCACCCTCCACTCTCTTAATTCAACATTTAACTTACACAATATTAACGAGGCTAAAGGCTATTATTTCTGAAGCCAGAAAATAAAAATACTAATGTTCATTTCAGCTGCTGGAAGCCTTAACCCAGAGTCTTTGGCTCCAGCTCTGGCTGGCTTTCTCCACTGTATCTTCCTCCGAGCCAGGCTCTCCCATTCTGCCTCACCCAGGCCAGCTGGCTGGCCCCTCGCAGGTGCCAGCACACACCTTATCCCAGTGAATCAAGCTACCGTGACACAGAGTAATGGCCTCTTCCACAAATACATCTGGTCAGACGGTGATCAAGGATGCAGCCAGGCAGCCTACATGTGGGATGGAAATAGGAAGGGCAGGGTACAGGGACTTCAATAGCACAAACAGGTGGCAGCAAGAAGTTCAAGAGAGTCATTGGAAACTCCGTGAATTGGAAGTCAAAGTAGTATAACCCCCAAGATCAATGGAAAGACAAATGGAACTGATCCAAATGGAATGCTCAAGATCCAGCATTTGTGTTTCTTTGTCTGAATGTAGATTGATGTGTGTATGTTGCGTGTGCAGGTGCATGCACGTCTAGCCTTTTTAGGGAGTGATCTGTTCTAAACAAGTAACTTTCCCAATAACTCACCTTCTACCTGTTTTAGCAGCAACTTGTTTTTAAGCATTAACCACTTATGATTAAACTTTCTAAAAATATATATGTATTACACTTTGTTACCTTTCTAAAGAAAGCACATTGAAATACAACCCCAGCTTTTTTGAGGATGTGGAGCAATAGTAATTAATATTATTGGACTTCTTCCTATAACATTAATATAACTGTAGACACTGAACCTGCAACTTAAAGTGCCCCACACACGCGAGGAGCCCAGCCTGCCACGCCTCTCCCTTCTCACTCGTCTCCCTGGTCCCCCGTCCGATTGGCTCTGCTCTTATTTTAGCCTGACACCTGCTACTCTATTCCGTAGTTACGTACCTGAATCTACATACCTGTTTCTGAAGGTAATTCCTTGCCTAATAGAGAAGAAAGAACAAGGTGATTTTTTGAGAGATTTTTCTCCCTGCTGCTCTGCTCTTTCTCTGATCTCTGGGATGATTGCTGTGTTCAGGAAACTTAGAGCTAATGAAACCCCCAATGCTCCAGATAAGTCTGACTGTAAGCTGCAGTAGTTCTACTTTACAAAACTACCAATAATTTGGTTTTAATTTAGAGGAATAAAAGTAGCCTTTTGTCTAAAAATATTTTTCCAGTGGTCTAAAAATTCCATCCTTAGGGACCCTTATTTGGATTAACACATTATCTCGTATCAGGTTATTAGCTAAGAGGACTGCCCACCATCAGGGAATGAAGTTCTGAAGGAGAGGAAAACAGGACAGCTGGTGTTGGTGGAAGGGCCAACAGTATTCTGGAAGAAAGAGGACAGACTGAGTGGAGAATCTGAATGGGAGCCTTTAGGGGGTCAGGGGTGAGGCTGGAAAGCACCGAACATCCGGGAGAAAGCTCCACAAGAGGCTGGGAGGTAACCAAGAAATCAGTGGGGTTACCTCTCCCAGTCTCTGCAAACCCATGTGGGGTTAGTGCTGGTGAGGAGGGGAGACTCAGGGAGGGGATGTCAAAGAGGAAGGCAGACCACCCCTCACACAGAGGCTCCAATATACGCACTGAGAGAGTCTTCTTGAAAAACAGGTAAACGTACCAAATATGGGTTAAAAAAGGATGGAGTTGCTTAAGCCCATGCCTGTGTTATCCCTGATGGGCCAGTGGCAGGTGCCATGAGAATTTAACAGCTGGAAACATCACTATCTAGTAGTTCTCTTCAAAAGAAATTATTGCTTAATTTCAGCCACAGTTATTATTTTAAAAATCCCATTCACTCAACATACATGAAGTCATATTTTTGGCCTCATAAACAGCTAGACTGGTAAATGTTGGGGGAGTGCTGGCAGCAAGAACGTCCCTTCAATATTTTGATTAGTTCCGCTTGGCTTGTGCAAAATTGCCCACGTTAAATAGAGCAATGCCTTCACAGCGACTTAGCAATTATTCTGCCGTTATATTGCCCCCCCCAAACCTTCAGATTTTACCAAATAAATATTTTAAAGAGATCATCATTAGATGTTAACAATTTTATTCCCGGTAAATGCTATGAATGCACTGCTGTGAATATACCTCTGAAAACATTGCATGGCTAGAATCCATAAGCAATGTAATTGTTCCCAGCCTCTCTGAGTAGAAATATCCCCCCAAAGATCACACTAATTCAAGCAGGCATGAAACAAAATCATTCCAGACTGAAAACTGGGGATTTATCTGTTCAAAAATAAGTGCTGATATGGGAATATGCCTGTTAAACACAGAATAAAATTACAGTCTGATAGATATACAAATGGAATAAAGAGAACATTACGAATAAGAGGGAAAGTCTATCCTCATAAAATTCTACACATAGTTTCTTGTCATTTCACGGTCTCTCAATGAAGAACATGCAAACTACCTGAGTGTTTCAGTTATCAATCACTGTGTAACAAACATCCCTAAAACGTAGTGATTTAAAACAATGAACGATGATTGACCTTGATTCTGTGGGTGGCCTTGTGTTTCTTCTGCTCTGCGTGATGTAGGCAGCCATCACTCATGGGCTGGAAGGTCCGAGAAGGCTGGGATCTCCTCTATGGGTTGTCTCTCTCTCCATAATGTGTTCAAGTGGTCTTTCTCTCCAGTAGGATAGTCTGAGCTTCCTTACAGCATGGCAGCTGGGTTCCTGAAGGACAAAAGCAGACATTTCTAGTCCTCTAGGTCGGGAACTATGTGGCATCACTTCTGCCATAATATGGAACCTCCAGATTAGAATGCACACTAATTAACAAACCAGCCCCCCCCCAAAAAAAATGCCTTATACAACTTCCTTTAGTATTCAAGAAAGCATACAAATAGGAAGTAAGAATCCATAATAACGCCAAAAACCAAACGCAAGCAATGAGCTTACCTCAGAATCAAGGAGGAGTTACAGAATGTCAATAGGAGGAGATGGAAAAATGCCGGTAACGACTAATGCACCTTCTACCTCCTGAGTCAGAAGGATGAGACAAGGAAATGAGAGATACCAATTCTTAGTGCCCACCCCTAACACAGGGACAGGAAAGCTGCACTAACCTAGAAATAATAAGCACAAAAGCAAAAGAGAGAGAGACAGAAATCCTAGGGAAGTGGCATATTAAAATTTTTAAAATTAAGAATTTCTCTTTTGTTTTCTACCATCTTTCACTATGCCAAACTTTTTATGATGCACTGAGCACATGGTATGTGGACGCAGATTATGGAGTCGTGAGATGAATACGTGTTACTATGCATGGCACTCAAGATAAGCAGGGCCAGGGCAGGGGGCCTGCTATGCTGAGACTCTCAGCTTGACTGTGTAGGTACCGCAAATCATCCTGTGAAGGCATTCCAACCTGAGATGAGGGGAGCAGGGCTTGAGGCTCATAGTCTGGTTTTAGAGAAAGACACATGAATTGAGGCTGAGGACTGGACACGGTGGGAGGGAGTGATAGCAGAGATGCTAATAAGGCAGAATCCACAGGACTTTGTGTGTGCATGTGGGAGCAGGGCGGATTGCTCTAAGAGTTAATGATGATCATCATCATCATCGTAACAACAATGGCAGCTAACACTAAGTATTGTCTATGCAACCCTATTTCACAGATGAAAAAATAGAGACACAGAGAGATTAAATAAAGTTTTGGTTACATGGTGTAAAAGGCAGAGCCAGGTTTTGAACCCAGGTAGTCCAGAATCCACTTTCTTAAGCACCTCACCACCGTGTATGTACATACATGGTTTTGACCTGTGGCATATGCTCCAGCCATACTGAGTTATTGATGCTGGTTTCTGTTCCCATCAGTGGTCATCACATCCCTGGTACTCAGGATGTGCTCTTCTTCTAGAATGCTCTCACTACCAGGTCAATCTCATTCATCGTGCAAGGAAGCTGTAGTTTCCCCTCCCTTCTGCAACCTTTGGAGCTTTAAGCAATGATTTCCTCCTTTCTCTACACACTTCTGCTATGGAAATGACCAAACTATTTGGCAACTATTGGGCAGAAAGAGATTTTCACTGTTTAATGATAAAATATTTTAGCTTTTTTTTTTTTCCTGAGGAATATTAGCTCTGAGCTAACATCCGCTGCCAATCCTCCTTTTTTTGCTAAGGAAGATCGGCCCAGAGCTAACATCTGTGCCCATCCTCCTCTATTTTACATGTGGTATGCCTGCCACAGCATGGCTCAACAAGTGGTGCGTAGGTCTGCACCCGGGATCTGAACAGGCAAACCCCGGACCACCAAAGCAGAACATATGAACCACTGCACCACCAGGCTGGCCCCCCAAAGTATTTTAGCTCTTTTAAGAGTAAAGGAAATAATACAAGTCACAACCACTCATGAATCCACCACTCACAAATATAATTGAGGCCTCTTGAGTACGTCTCCCTGATCCCATTTCCTACCCTCCTCCACCCACCCCTGAGTCAATCACTATCCTAAATTGAAGTTTACCTTTATCGTGCATGTCCTTACATTTCAGCCATGTATTCTGTATAAAAGAATCAGGCAATTTTTAATGTCAGTAACTTTATTTAACCAGTATCCTATAAATATACTTTTGCATCTTGCTCTTTTCTACTCAGATTTGGTTTCTACGTTAATCCACGACGGTCATGTAGTTCTGCTTCATTCATTTTAATTGCTGCATAGCATCCTGTTGTATTACTAGGTCACAATATATCTTCTTTTCTCCTACTGATAGACATTTCTACTGTTTCCAGCATTTCACTCTTCTCGACAATGTTGAAATGACTTTTTTTCTCATGTGTGGTTGTGCTTGTTGAGTGTTTCTCTGGGTTGCCTATATAAATCGCAGAGCATGTGTATGATTGGCATTATCAGATTTTGCCAAAAGTGCTAGGGTATGGAAGATTCCCCATTGCTTCCCCTACTTGTCAGTTCTTTGTATTGTGGCACTTTATACTTTTTTTCAAACTGATAGATATAAAATTGTATTTCATCGTTATTTTATTTTTGTTTCTATGAAAATTATTGAGGTTGAGTAACTTTTCATCCATTTGTAGCCACCTTCATTTCTTCTTGTGTGAGAGTAGCCTGTTCCTATCCTTTGCCAAGTTTTGGATGGAGGAATTTGACTTTTGCTTACTGACATGAAGGAGTCCTTTATATTTCCTGGACAATAATCCAGGTAGGCATTTTGTCACTATCTTCTGGCAGTCTGTGGCTTTTCTTTCAGTCTTGATGGATAGAATTTTTTATTTTTATATGGTAAATTTAATCAATTTTTGCTTATAATTTTTACTTTTGTGTCTCGTTTAAAAAAGGCTTTCCAGGGGCCGGCCCCGTGGATGAATGGTTGGGTTCATTCGCTCTGCTTTGGCAGCCCAGGGTTTCACCTGTTCAAATCCTGTGTACGGACATGGCATCTTTCATCAGGCCATGCTGAGGCAGCGTCCCACATGCCACAACTAGAAGGAGCCACAACTAAAAATGCACAACTATGTACCAGGGAGCTTTGGGAGAAAAAGGAAAAATTTAAAAAAAAATAGAAGACTTTCCAATTTCAAGTCCATAAAATTATTGCCCTGTATTTTCTTCTTAAAGTTTAGAGCTTTGCTTTTAACATTTAGATTCTTAATCTACCTAGAATTGATTTTTACAAGTGATATGAAATGCAGGTTCATTTTTTTCCTTTAAAATTCCTCTGTATTATTCATTGAATAGTCCATTTTCCACCACTAACTTATAATGTCCATTAAATCAAACTTTATGGTTGTCTTATTTTAACTTCTCTTTCCTTCGTAGTTATTTAACAAACACTTAGGTATTGATAACTCTGTACTAAATACTGTTCCAAACATCTGAAAAATATTAATTCATTGAATGAGTCCTCATTCAAGTGAGAAAACTGAGAATTAGGGAAGTTATCTGACTTGTACTACATGACACAGCTACTAGGTGGCAGAAACAGGATCCAAATCCAGTCTATGATTCTGAGTTAAGAGTCCATGCTCTTAACCATTAGTATATTTATGATGTGGCACTATAAAGGCTCATTTTCGCTCAAGTTTTAACAAGTTATTTGTTCACCATTCTTTTCTTCCAGTTCCTCTTCCTGAATAATGCCCTATAGTAATACCCTCAACAAGAGTCTTAAGTGTGATAAACTCCCTCTTTCTCTCTCTTTCTCTTTTTCTTGCTCCCTCTCTCATATTTTTAGTCTGAAAATGTCTTCATTATCTTTATTTCTTACTCATCCTTTGATGAAAGTTTAGCTGAGTATAAAATTCTAATTGGACCATTACTTCCTCTTAATGCTTTCACAATATTCCGTAATCTATAGATTTCTTTTTATTACTGCCCCTCAGTCATATATCAGTTTAAGTACAGTTTCTTTGTCTTGTCTTTTCTTTTAAAAATCTTCTCTTGTCTTTGATGTTATACATTTTTGCTATGATTGGACTATGTGTGGATTTAGTGTTTTTATCTTGTTTGAGACTCATTATGAGTCCTGAATATAAAAATCCATGTCATTCAGAAATTTATGAGAAATTCATACCTTAAATGCTGCTTCCCCCAATTCTCTCCAATCTCCCTGGAACTTCTACTAGAGGTATTTTAAACCTTTTATTCACATTGTTATGTCTCTATATACTCTAAAGAAGTGTGCTTCAGGAAAAAGCCTGAAAGTTTCTTATAAAACTAAAGGAACATTTATCCTATAATCCAGCACTTCTATGCCTGCTTATTTACCCGAAATAAATGAAAATACTTATGCACAAAAAGATCTGTACAAGAATGTTCACAGCAGCTTTATTCATAATAGTCAAATTCTGGAGACAACCCAATGCCCATCAGCAGGAGAGTAGATAAATGAATTTTGGTATATTCATACAATGGAATGCTGATACACACAATATAAATGAATCCCAAAAATATTATAAAAGTAATCCACATTAAAGAGTACATCCCATAAGATTCCATTTATATAATATTTTAGAATAGGTAAAATTTATCTAGAGGGTGAAAACAGAATAGTGCTTGCCTATAGGGATAGGGTTCGAGGTCAGGGTGTGAAGTAAAGGGAATGTTCTGTGTCTATATAGGGGTTGAGTTACACAGACGTGTGCTCCTGTCAAAATGTATCCAGTGAGGTACTTAAAATGTGTCGATTCCACTGAATGTAAATTTTACTTCAAGAAGAAACCATAAGGGGCTGGCCCAGTGGCTCAGCAGTTAAGTTTGTGAACTCCACTTTGGCAACCCAGGGTTCGCTGGTTCAGTTCCTGGGGGTAGACCTACGCACTGCTTATCAAGCCATGCTGTGGCAGGCATCACACATATAAAATAGAGGAAGATGGGCATGGATGTTAGATCAGGGCCAGTCTTCCTCAGCAAAAGGAGGAAGACTGGTAGCAGATGTTAGCTCAGGGCTAATCTTCCTCAAAAGAAAAAACAAGAAACCATAAATAAATATTTTCATTTACAATATATTTAATATTATTTACAAGAATGGATATAGCTAATGTAAATTTTTGCAATACAGTTAACAACCATAGTTAATAATACGTATGCTGAATTGATTAGGTGGGAAGAGCACTGATATCTGCAACTCAGTTAGAAAACATCAAAAAATAAGATAACTTGATGAATCGATAAATGAGATATGTTTTAAAGCAGTTGTAACAAAAGGTCAACAACAGCATAGTTTGAGATACGCACTGCAAAATTCTTTCAACTTTCTTCTATGGTTTCTATCTGAGCTTCCACTGTTCAGAGTTCCTAAGGATCAAACTCAATTGTTTACTGTGTCTGGCGACTCATTCACGGCAAATTGTTTCCTTGTGTATTGTAGTTGTATGTTGTAAATTTACCTTTAGATGAGCCTGGGTTGAGGATATTTTCTGAGAGATCGATTTTCCTTTTGTTTCAGCCTCATGTTCAAAGGTTATTTCTAGCTTGGAACATTTTAAAATTTTTTTAATGTTAATTCTCAGTGCAGAATTTTCAAGATCAAGCAGAGAGTATAAGTTCTTACCCAAATCTTAGTTATAATATGCTAATTTACTTCTTCCTATCTTATCTTCATGCTCAGGACAAGAACAGCTTTCATCTTCTTGATGTGGCAGCCAATTATTTCTCTACTCTACCATTTAAAAGGTAGACATCCTAGAATTCTCAACTTTATGTTGCCTATCAAGCTATGCTGTGGTAGGCGTCCCACATATGAAGTAGAGGAAGATGGGCACAGATGTCAGCTCAGGGCCAATCTTCCTCAGCAAAAAGAAGAGGATTGGTGGCAGATGTTAGCTCAGGGCTAACCTTCCTCAAAAAAAGGTTATACACAAATACCAATAACAGTTTTGGAGTTTATTAGGGAGAATACATATGATATATGATATATATGAGACTATATGATATTTTTGGACTAAATTTCTGCATTCTTTAAATTTATTGAATGAAACTTTCACTTTTATTGAAAGAATATTTTATAAATATACATATATATTTATGGCCTGTCCTCAGTGACCTCTATTTCTATTAAATTTAAGATGGGCCATAATACGTCAGAAGCCTCGTTTTCCAGCCTTAATGCCAACATGAATTCTCTACCACAGAGAACCAAGGCTTCTTGACCTTTCCTGCAACCAGCTCTGGCTTTTCCTCTTTCTGCTGGCTCAGGTTGTCTTCCACAAAGAATCCTACCTGGCCTCATCTGATCGTTGCCTATAAAATCCTATGCATTATTTAAGACCCAACTCAAAAGTCTCCGTCGCTATAAAGCCTTTCCTGAGTCCCTCGCCTGGTCACGATTACATTAGTTTTGCTGACTTTTAGCCTTGGCAAAACCATTCGTGCTGTAGTGACGGCAAAGCCCTAAATGAAGCTGGTCTTGAAGCAAATGGCTTTCTTTAAAGTCACTGGGTTTTTTGCTTGATTGGTTGGAATTTTATTTTGCAAATTTAATACAAACTTCTGCCTTTGTTATAATCTTTCCCAGTCAACAATTCGTATTAGAGATAAATGTTTTGCATAATTTTCATCACTTTTTTCACAATTTGCTTTTTAAATTGATTTCTGTTGTTTCTAAGTGGCCACACCAGCTATTCCTACAGTTCCATTTCAGCGGTCATCAGAGGTCTATATGTGTAATTCCCCACACCCACGCCAGATACCCCTCTCTTACTCTCCCTGAAATGCATCCATGATGGAGCATTGATCTTACTATCTCATGAGGGCCTGATCACTTGTCTGCATCCCCCTCTCAACATGGGATATGGAATTTTCTCATTCACTAAAGTATCCGCAGCACAAGATAAATATTTGTTAAATGGAAAAACGAGGGTATGATCATGATGAAAGTGTAGCTGAGGTCAGACTGGTTGAAACAATTATTCACCCACTTGGTCCAGCTCTCAGCAGCCCAGGTTTGCAGGAGCTGCTCTTGCTGTAAAGTGATGTCATGGGCATGTTACTTCAGAATCATTTTTAGTTTTAAAAAAACTGACAATGTCCATTTCAATACATTGTTTTAATAAAATGTCCCCAAAATACAATTTCTGACCCTAAAATTCACGTTTACATATGTTGCATGGTTTTTACAAACCACATCTGTTCAAATTAAACACAAAGCAAGAACATGTTTATGTAGAAGAGCTAAGTGCTCTCAATCTCCAGACCCTCCGGGAGGGTGTTGTTGACCTTGGGAGGCCAAGGGTCTTTTGCAGCGCTTATGCACGCCAGGAAAGCCCTGAGGGGTGATAGAGGTAGCCTTAAGGTGGCAAAGTTGACACTGTGTCTACTCTAACTTAACCCCTTTACCCCCTGCCCGCCCCCCGCCATTCTCCCTTTTTACCCTTTTCTCCTCTCTTATTATTGAGCACAGGAGCTGTGCATGAGTGCCCAGCCCATGGTGCCTTACACGTAGGAGGTACTCAATGTGTATTGAATTGCGTTTTAAATAAACTAAACTGGGTAAAGATCACTAGCAAATTCCAGATCTTAGCAAGGCAAAGCTCTTAAAATTAGGGATCTGCTAAGATGGTAATCAAAATGTCTGCACTGAAATCTTTAAGAGAATAAAGTGTGTTATTATATCTTTGTCTGAAACATCACACAGAACTTTTTTAAAGTACACAATTCGACTCCAAGCAAATGCTTTGGTCAAAGATCTTTGATCAACTTCCCTTTTTTCTGGCATGTTCACTGAATTGAAAAGGATTCCACAAAGAATTAAGAAGCCCAGGAAAACTGCCATCTAAAAGTCGGTTAGAGTAAAATCCCCTGTTTCTCTAACAGAGCCACACTGAGCAGGGGGAAAGGCTGCCTTTAAGTGTCCCAGCGAATCCAACTCTCCCAACACAATCATTCCATCAGCCTAATGCATAGTCAGGATTTTCAAAAATGGTGGTTTTCAGTTTCATTTTCAAAAAAGGCGGTTTTCAGTTTCTCAGGAATCTAAACATTGCAATGTACTTTGTGCAAGGAAATAAAACATATTTTTAATATTTGTCTGAAACTTAAATCCTCAAGAGCCAAGATTCAGAGCAAATATTTCCACATTAATTGAAAATTTTATTGTCAAATATATTTCATGGTTTATTCATGCAGAGTAGCGCTTCTTGTCTTCCACCATTCATTCCAATGATTTCACGGAGAAGCCAGAGGCTATTTTCAAAATTGGGGTGACATTTAAAATCAGGGTGACATTGTTTTTCTCATGTGCAAAAATAATGATTTCTTCCTTTATACTGAACATCTTCTCTACCAGGCGATTTTGCTGATAATAGTATCTTTCTTGCTTAGCTCACAGGATAGATATGAGGATCCAAAAAGAGATAACACATGTGAATCTGCTACATAAACTGTAGAGAGTTTTATAAATATTGTAGATTATTATCATTATTATTATTATTCAGCCAAAGTAAAACTCAAGCATCATGGACTCAGGGGATACGGAACCCAATTGAGGAAATTAATTTTGAAATGTACACGGAGAGGCGAAAGAGAGACAGAGACAGCCCTCTGAGGAAGGTGTTGTTCTGGCACTAGATTCTTGTGTTAGGTTCTGGCTCCACCCATTACTAGCTCTTTACTCTTGAGCAAGTTACTTAACCAATCTAAGACTCAATATTTTAAGTTAGTAAAATAGCGGGAATAGTACTTTATCAGATTTCTATATTAGTAAATTAGAAAATTTCTGTGAAGTTCCTGCTATACACAAAGGTTTACTTCTTAGCTATTGTTATTTCACTAGAATACAAGGACCGCAAAAGTAGGGCTGTGTCTTTTTCATGAAGTCATTTATTCATTTTCTAATTACCAAACTGGTATTACCAGGCTCTGTTTTAGGCACTGAGTATGCAGCAATGAAGACTGACAAGGTCCTTCCTCACAGACAATAAACAAGTAATTAAAGTCATTTCTGGGAATGACAAGTACAGCAAAAACCCTAATACAGATTAATCACACACAGCTACAGGAGCACAGAGCTGCAAGCAGGCGCTTTAGACAGGCGTCAAAGAAGGGCATCCTAGAGGATTACCTTCTCATCATTCAGATGTTAGGTCACACGTGCCAGCAGCTTAAAGATCTGAGAGAAGAGAATTTCAGACTGAGGAAATAACATTTGCAACACGTCCAGGCCAAAAACTAGCTTGTTGTGCTCAGAAGATAGATGGGCCCCAGTCTGTCTTGAGCGTAATGAATGAGAGGAGTCAGATGAGGAGAAGATGGAGAAACAGAAAGACCACATCGTGTGGAGCAGGGCAAGCCTTATTAAAAAACTAGATCGTACTTCAATTGCACTATAACTTAGAATTCCATAGTCCCTGGCATCTACTTCTTGAAGAATATAAGTAATATGTACATAAAGTATTTTTTAAATTAAGTATACTAAGAGGTCATTGAGGATACTTAGAGACTTTGAGACTCTCAAGAGATGGCTTCTCCCAAGGAAAAATCAGAAATGAGCCACGCATGCCATTTTTCAAACAGTGGTCTCTATCTAATTTGGCAGTGACTCTTTTTTTAATTGGGATATGATAGATACATAACACTGTGTCAGTTTTAGGTGTACAACATAATGATTTCATATATGTATGTATTGTGAAATGATTGCCACAATTGTTAGTTGACATCCATCACCCCGCACAGTTACAAAATTTTTTTCACGTGATGAGAACTTTTAAGATCTACTCTCTTAGCAACAGCATTGTTAGCCACTGTCACCATGCTGTACATTACATCCCCAGGACTTATTTGTCTTATAACTGGAAGTTTGTACCTTTTGATCCCCTTCACTTGTTTCCCCCACCCCCACCCCCTGTCTCTGGCCACCAATCAATTTGTTCTCTGCATCTATGAGTTTGGTGCGTTTTTTAGATTCCACATGTAAGTGAGACCATACAATATTTTTCTTTCTCTGTATGACTTATTTCATTTAACATAATGCCCTCAAGTTTCATTTATGTTGTCACAAATGTCAGAATTTCCTTTTCTATGGCTGACTAATATTCCATTATGTTTCTGTACACCACATCTTCTTTATCCATTGGACACCTAGGCTGTTTCCACGTCTTAGCTATTGTAAATAATACTGCAGTGAACACAGGGGTCCAGATATCTCTTTGAGGCAGTGGATTTCATTTCCATTGGATAAATACACAGAAGTGGAACTGCTGGATCATATGGTAGTTCTATTTTTAATTTATTGAGGCACCTCCATACTGTTTTCCATAGTGGCTGTGGCAATGGTTCAATGCAACACGTCTCCTCTGTTCATAACATTCAATAAAAATGGCTATTCTGACCATACTTCATTGGCCAGAAGTGAGGTGTTTCTTTTATCCTGAACCAAAGATTGTCACATTTGGGGTTATAATACAGATGGTTTATATCTGTGATGTTGGAAATATTCTATGTTTGTTCTATCCAAAATGGTAGGTACTAGCCATATGTGGCTACTGTTATTGAGGAACTGGATCTTTAATTTTAATTAATTCTAATTTAAAGTGCTCTATATGGCTTATGGCTACTGTGGTGAGCAGAGAAGCTTGTACTCTTCTCTGCCTTTGCCATTAACCTTTTTAAAGTGGTTCATCAGCCTCATGCATCTCATCCCTATTGGTATTTCTTCCCTCTCACTCACAGCGTGTGCTGTTGCCCATTGGCTGAGCTGTTCAAGCTGTAGTCATGGGTAAGATTCCTGCATGAGGCAGATACACGCACTCTGCTCCTTGGTCCTGACTCTATTCCAACCTACAACTGTCTCTCACATGTGTGGTGAGATCATGAGAAGGACCTCATAATCGCATGAGACCATACAGACACAAAAGTATGCCCATCTCTGTTGTTCAATGAATTACTCTAAATTGAGATGTAAGAAACATTTCCCTTGTTTTCAAAGGGCAGCTTCCTACATTTGACGTGGTACTTTTGCCAAATGTGGAAGGCACATCTATTTCAGATCAAAACAAGATGAGCAATGTTCCAGAATTAGCTTAAACTTAGTTACTCCAAAATTCAAGGAATTCTTACATTCTTTTCAATTAGTTGAAGCTTCCAAATTTGTCGTACTCTCAATATTGATAATAGTGAAACTACTGGATAATCATTTTTTAAAGAAATGAAACAGCTGTTTGAATGTAATTGCAAATAAAACATTTCACTTTTAAATATTGTACTCCATTGTAACTTCAGTGGGGAGGCAAAAAGAAAATGCAGTGTTTTTGCTTTTCTACTCAAGTTTGTCTCTATCTAAGGAGCGAGTCAGTCACAGAGATGATTACGATGAACCTCATGGCCATTATCGGAGCAATATTTATGGCAATTCAAACTGGCTCGTTCATATTTTATTTTGTGCTGCAAACACAATTTCCAGACTTAAACGTGTTTTACAAATGTTATTTAGGTTCCTTAGCCATCAAAGAACACTTTAAAACAGATTCTGATGAGTCAGGTGTAAATAAATCAGAGGCATGCAGATTAAATTTCTATGAGGGAAAAAAATTAGAATATATGTGCTTGAGGAAAAGTTCATTTGAGATCATCTTGAAACCAGACCATTGGAAAAATGTTTATTTTTCAAAATTTACCTATTATAGGATCTAAAATTAAAAGCTTCTTTAGATGCTCAGATAACTGATTCCATTCTTCCCCTATATCACACACAGTAATCTCAGGGCTCCCTGTCGCAGCACAGTTCTTTTTCGATGTGTATGGAATCCATAGGGACTGCTCGATGGCACCGCTTTCCAGGATTTCCATGGCAAATGTGATTACTTCCTTCAACAGCACTTAAACCATTCTCATCGACCTAATCTCAATAGCAGCATCTCACAGCATCGATGGTGGTAACATTTAAGTTTCTTTTGATTAATCTTTTCCTAACAGAGCATCGAGTGGGTAGTAAGAGGATGGTGGAGTTCTTTGCAGATATTCTATTCTCTAGAGGGACGTTTTTCAAATTCAGTTATCTAGGACCCAGAAGTGTATGTCTTTGGATTCCCAGAGGGGCAAGAATATCAGTGTGAAATTTTTGGTGTTGTCTCAGTGGTAAATATTATCACAGACACTGAAAGTACATGGCAATGCTCAGTCGTAAAGTGGTCATCTAAAAGATCCAGATTTCCTTACATTTTTTTTGTTCATGTTATATTTCAAGTATCTTCATCATACAAACAGAAAATAAGATCTTAGCAGAGTTCTGGACCTTGGAAAATAGAATCAAGAACTCCAGTTCAAGAAACACTACTCCAGAAACAATAGGTTTAGTCAATTAGAATTTGGTGAAATTCTACCTTACTTAAGGTGTATCTTACTTTAGAATGCAAGCTCATCACTGCTGTATCCTTCTTGGTTATCACAGAGACTGTTAAATAAATAGCAATAATTTTTTTCATCTAGATAAACTAATAGGGAGGGAATTAATTTCTAACTAGGGTTAGGATTACGTCTGTTGAAGTAATCCATCATTCACCACCTTGCAAAACTACAATGATCTAATCTTCACGTAGCTCTTAGCACTGAACGTGGATGTGCTCACTGAGATTTCTAACTTATGAATGTGTCCATGATATCCTTCTGTTGGCCACGAAACAGAAGAAACGTTAGTTTATTAGAGGATGTTTGACCAAGACTAGATCTTGTCCGAAATTTCAGGTCTATGTGGTCCAATCTTATTCCCCACAATTTTCATCACTGAGATTAATACATTGACCCTAAGGTCAACTAGAAAGCTGCTGACAGAATGAATAGGCTCAGATATTTGTGGAAATTTGCTTTTCAACCAATTCTTCAAGGTACGACAATGAATCCATTCAATAAATATTTATTGAGTGTGGGTTATGTGCAAAACAATATAAATAAATAATTGAAGACTATGAATATGTATGAGACAGCACATACCCACAAGAAACTTACTAAATAATTATGGATGGATAGAATTTTAGTCTAAGAGATGGGAAAAATATCTTCAGAACATCTTCCAGATACCTCTTGGTAAATTTGTGACCTTTGGAGCAAGTACCTATGTAATTATAAAGTTAACGCTTGATGAGAAGATTTTTCCAAAGAAAAAAGTTAATTGTGTCAAACAGAATCTCCAGAAAGTTGTCCTTCAACAGGCATAATTTTCTTTTTGCTCAGTCCTGCAGTATAAACCTCGTATTAAAACACTTCTAAAGCAGCTAGCACTTTACTACATTTTGGGTAGTTAATTCAATACCTTTATACTACTGGATAATGTCATTCCATAATGACGCAGATACTATGAAACTCTTAATTTTCTATGCTGTAGTCTTGTAGCAGCTACTTTATCCAGAAATATCTATTAACCGAGACTTGTGTACATGTACAGTATAATAGAAATTGATGTTTATAATCATGTCCTGAAGGCACCTGGAGGTCTCAAAATGCCTTCGTAAAAATGTCCTCTAAAGCATAAAGCAATTAAAGTCAATCAATCAGCAAACATGTATTAGTCTGTATTACTATGTATGTGACAGTACAAAAATATGCTGAGTTTTTTCTGCCCTTGAGAAGCTTCCAACCATAGAGAGACTTGTAACCTACCCAATACATCTTTAATAAAGACAATGTGGAATAGTAAGAAGGGAAAATTTGCCCCCATCCCAAGGCCCTTTTCTAGCCCTCCTTCCCTCAGATGAAGAGAAGTTGCTATTGGCCACAACTTGGGACCTTTGTTGGGCTTGGTTTTCCCAGTGGGAGGGGCCAGCACCCATGCTGGGAGGCCATCCTGCACTTCCTGCCTCTATGTGGTAAACAGATTTCTCAGGTCCAGTTGTCCTAGATTCAGAAGAGAAGTTTCAAGCCTAAACCACGTTCTGCTGCACAGATATTACGAAAGAGATGGGATGTTTATGAGCTACTAATACACTGGTACATTATTAAGAATTGCTATATGTAAATCTCTTTGCATGAAACCATGAAGGAAAGAGGAATGAGTAATAAGTTTACCAAAATCCCACATCAAACTGCTAACATGGTATTTACTTTGACCAGAAAGTAAAACTAAGTTTATATTTGTGTCATCATAAGGTTACTATATGCATTTAACTTTTTCCAGATTATTGAGATATACTTGACACATAACATTGTGCAAGTTTAAGATGTACAATGTGTTGACTATACACTGATATATTGCAATATGATTGCCATCATAGCCTTAGCTAACACCTCCATCACGTCACATAATTACCATTCCTTCTTACAGTGAGAACATTTAAGATCTATTCTGTTGGCGACTTTCAAGTATATAATACAGTGTGATTAACTATAATCACAATGCTCTGTATTAGATCCCCAGAACTTACTCATCTTCTAACTGGAAGTTTGTACCCTTTGATCCACATCTCCCCTATGTGCATTTAACCTTAACCTTAATTTAGTAGGAAAATATATGTGATTTCCATACATTACTTTGTAAATAATATTTACATATGCCTTTATATGTGCCTTTCCTTAATCTCTGTATCTTAAGAGGAAATGCTGGAAAATGAAAAGAGGATTGCATGACACAACATGAATGAATTCTTACATGTCTAACGTTCTCAACTAACCCTGCCTCCCTCATTCTTGCTCTTCACTGTAGGCCCTTGGAGTGCCGGCTGTGTCATTTCACCGGTTGACACTTAGCAGTGGTTAAAAATGCTTGTTGAATGAATGATTGAATTTCCAATCAGGGTTTGAAGAAAATTAGTTAAGGTGTTACCCAATATCTTCTGTCTAGGTAATCTAAAAATCTTTCAAGTCTTATGATGAACTAAGAAGTAATCACTGAGGTGTCTGGTCTGTGAATGCATCTATGGTGTCTCATTTCATCAATAAGTGGAAGAAGGCGTTGCTGGACTGCAAGATATTTCTGACTTAGAGTGGCCCTTGTGGTATAAAGACAACCTTGATACGTGTCCCCTTAGACTCTCTCTCTCTTTCTTTTTCTGCATATGTGTGTGTGTCTACCACAGTTATCAAAATCCAGATTTTTAGAATTAATATTATCTCATTGTCAGTTCGTATTAAAATTTTACCAATTGTTCTAATGATTTCCCTTATTGCTCTTTCTTCCTTGTTAATAACCACACGTTACATTTAGTTGTCTTGTCTCTTTAGTCTCGTTCGATCTGAAATAGTTCCTCAGTCTTGCTGTGTGGTTCTTGCCTTCGACATCTTTGAAGTGAAAGCGTACAGGCAGTCATCTCATAGCATGTCTCCAAATTCAAGATATATACATATCACAAAAATCACACTAATATAATTTTAGTCCATGCTCAAAAATCAGCCTCTAATTCCACCTGATCTGCATACCCAAAGTCCTCAACTGTTTTCTAGATAAAAAGTGGAGAGTGGTTCTGCTTTACCAACTTCTAAAATGTGAGTTGGTTCAGCAATTATTTTCACACATTTGCTTCAGGGAAAATTTGGAGCATTGGAAATGGGCCTAAAATAAAGGATCACATGCATGAGCATCCAAACAAAATGTTTCACCAATAGCAACAATTTAATTGACAGGCCATATTCAGATACAAGTATGTGGCTATTGATGATGTTTATGGCTGAAGAAGAAAAACTTATACTCCTATCCCTTTTCCTTTATAGTTTTACTTTGAAATAATTTTAAACTTACAGAAAAGTTGCTGATATATATATTACCTTTTAGCATCTCGATTCGCCAACTGTTTACATTTCATTCCATTTGCTTTACCGTTTTTCATTCTTTCCCTCTCTCCCTTTCTGGGTGTGTGTGTGTGTGTGTGTGTGTAGTATATGCATGTATTTGTGTGTATATATATTTGCACAATTTTTCAGAACCATTTGCATAAGTTGAAGACATCATATTTTAAACTTAAATATTCAGTGTCTATTTCCTAAGAACAAGGATATTTTCTTATATAACAACACAGTTATCAAAATCGAGATTTTTAGAATTGATATGGCTAATGGACAGTCCATGTTCAAATTTTATCAATTTTGCCAATAATGTCCCTTACAGCTCTTTTGCCCTTGTCCGTGACCGCACATTGCATTTAGTTGTCTTGTCACTTTAGTCTCTTAACCTGAAACAGTTTCTCAGTCTTGTGTTATATTTCTTTAACATATTTTTTTTTTTAAGATTTTATTTTTTCCTTTTTCTCCCCAAAGCCCCCCGGTACATAGTTGTGTATTCTTCGTTGTGGGTTCTTCTAGTTGTGGCATGTGGGATGCTGCCTCAGCGTGGTCTGATGAGCAGTGCCATGTCCGCGCCCAGGATTCGAACTAACGAAACACTGGGCCGCCTGCAGCGGAGCGCGCGAACTTAACCACTCGGCCACGGGGCCAGCCCCTTGTGTTATATTTCTTGCACTTGATATCTTTGAAGTACACAGGCAGTTATTCTGTAAGATGTCCCTCAGACTGGGTTTGCTATTTTGAGATGTAGTTTAAGGAGTGCAAGAGGACCCCAGTTGCCTGAATAGATCTATCCTGTCAACATACTCATGTATCTGGAATTCCCAACATGGGATAATTGCTTTAAATCAAGACACTCTTTCCTGAACATTCCTGAGTCATTTATATTATCCTGAGTCAATGCTTTGAAACCCATTACAGCAACCTGTGATTATATTAGTTACAAAATAGGCTACCTGGTTCTAGCAGAGACCCAAACATGGCTTAAACTGAACTTTACTTCTCTCTCATGTAACAAGCCGGGGAAGAGTGTTCAACAGCTAGTTGGAGGCCTCTACCATGTTCAGTGCACGGCTTCTATCTCTAGTCCAGAATAGCTGCTCTAGGTATTGCTATCACCCAATTGTGGGAGGAGCCAGAGATGTGCACACACATGCCTTTTTAGAGACGTGAACTGGAAATATGGCACCATCACTTCTGCTTATACCTCATTGCACAGAACTTGGTTACCAAGAACACACCAACCTGCAAGAGAGGCTGGGAAATTGGGTCTCCAGTGGGTGGGCGTGTACCCTGTAGTCCCATTACTACAGACAAGGAGAATAGTACTGATGGACACCTGACAGTCTCTGACCCAGAAACTATCCACACATTAACACTTCCTGGTTAGCAGACTGTCACATGAAAAATAGAAATCCAAAGGTAAAACATATTGGGAAAAGGAGATTTAGTGAGAAGCCCAATTTATAGAAAGTCTGTCTAGGTAAAATACATCCCCAAATGGGAAAATGCAAAGGGAATTGCTGAGATGGAAACTTCTTAGAGATTCATTAGATGCTTGGGAAAAGAGTTCAGTTGGTCATGCCTCTCAACCTTATTTCTTACCAAGCACTGTCCCTCAGACATTATATTCCAGTGATACAGAATCACTTGTGATCTTCCCTACATGTCTGTTGCTTCATGTTCTTTCCAACTTAGGTCTTATTTGTACCTCTGTGTGGAATGTCCTCCTGCTGCCACCACTATCCAGTTGGCAAATGCCAACTCATCTTTTAGCAGGCATTCCTATCTCATCTCCTCTGAGAAAGCTATTTTGACTCCTAGATTATAATGAATACTCCCATACAGATTACACTTACAGCTCTGAGTGTCCCAGTGCATTTACTCATCTGTCTCACACAACTGGACTCTAAGCTTCTTGAGGCAGAAACTGTCTTACCAGTTTTGAACCCTTGTGCCCTGTGGTTCTGAAGTGTAGGTCCATGTTGTATATTTTTCCAATATGTTGGAGGGTGACTGTAAAGAGAAAACTAGGAAGTCAAAGATCAACTAAAGGCCTTCTAGGACATTAGGATGGAGAGCTTGAGAATAATTGATGGTTGAGGGAAAGAAGCCAAAGAAGAGGGAGAGACTATAGATGTAGAAGAGAGAGAAGAATTGAGTCAAGAAAGGGGAGGGAATAGAAATAAGAACATGAGTTTATCAAGGAATATCTAGACTTAGAAATGAGAATGAAGGAAAGACCGTAGAGGAAGTGACAGAGAAATGCTGAAGTAGAGAGAAGGCAAATTGGAGTTACTTGTTGTACATATACACACATAAATCAAGAAGTCATGTGCCAAATTCCTTTCAAATTTGTATGTGTATGTTAAAAATTAGGTTTTAAATTAGACTCCCTACCAAAATACATTTAAACAAAGTAACGTCTGTCCTTAATTTAAGACCCAAATTCTTTTTACCATAGCAATTTTATTGGAAACTTGACCTTCACATAAAATTCTGATAAAACCTAGCAACTCGTGGTTACTGTGACTTTTAAGTAACTAGCATAATTTTAGGAAATAAATTGAAGAGAGATGTGAAGCGAAAGACTTGATAAATGCACTCGTTTCTGATAAGTAGTGAGAAGGTTCAAATACTTTGCCCAGATGGCTTTTTAAATATTTTTTTAGAAAACTGAGTTGTTCACAACAGTAAATGTCAACACCATCGTCTGGTTCGGATACCAGACTCACAGTGAGCAGAGGGGAAGTTTTTTCTATTATCTCTCCCTTCCATTTGGCTCCTCCCTTCACGCCCATCAAGCGCTCTGCCATTTGGCACATGTTTCCTGGAACCCTTGTTGTCTGCAACCAGCGTCTCCTAAGTGAGCCCAGTGCAGGCCTATTTTGCCTTGGGCTGCCCTCACCAGTTCCAATCAGCTAAAATTTACTGCTGTTAATGTCACCTAGATTGAAAAAGAAAGGGATATTAACATCCCTTTGATAAAAATCAGCCTATCCTCAGTCATCAGGGTGGTAACAATTAAATGACACAATCAGTGATTCTGGTGAGATGTGGTCTACAAAGGAGACCAGAAGGGCCTCTCATGGGAGCTTTTTTCAAAATAATTTAGGGGATTCTTCAAACTTTCTGAAGATGAGAGTTTCCACTTTCCTCCCAAACATAAGGAAGCAGCTCAAAGTGTGGTCTTTTTATGGTATAATTATGGCTGACAGAAAATAAAAATAATGAAATAATAATAGTTGATATTTATTCAAAGTCTGCTAAGAGCCAGTCATTGTCTACTCACATTACATTTATTTCCTTTCATTCTTACAATAATCTTATGAGCTACTACAGTCCCCCCATTCTCTAGATAGCCCATGTTCATATAATAAACAGAATGGGCAGGAGGTAACTTGAGTGGCAGTAGAAATCCAGAAAATATATTGTCACACTGCCCCCCAACAATTTTTTTGCTGAGGAAGATTTGCCCTTAGCTAACATCCATGCCAATATTCCTCTAGTCGGCATGGATGCCAGCACAGCATGGCCACTAAGAGTGCAGTGTAGGTCCACTACCGGGAATGGAATCCAGGCCACCAAAGTGGAGCATGCCGAACTTAACCACTAGGCAACCCGGGCTGGTCCCCTCCAACATTTTTAAGAAGAAGGTATTTGCAATTCTCTTCAAGTCCCATAAGAATGCAACCATGATCTTGACTTGTACACGAAGTCCACCCGCCTGCTATATTCCATGCCTGTAGGGGTCCAGTTGCCAATTGTTTTTGTTATAAGAAATGGATAATAATGAACAAATAAGGAAAATGAAGCATATACACACAACGGAATACTATTCAGCCTTAAAAAAAGAATGAAATTCTGCCATATGTGACAATATAGATGGACTTTGAGGACATTATGCTAAATGAAATAAGCACAGGACAAATACTGCATGAGTCCACTTACATGGGGTCCCTAAAGTGGCCAAATTCATAGGAACAGAGAGTAGAATGGAGGCCGCCAGGGTCTAGGGGGAGGGGCGTTTGAGGAGTTGCTAATCAATATGCATGAAATTTCAGTTATTCTAGATGAGTAAGTTCTGGAGATCTGCTGTGCAATATTGTGCCTGTGGATAACAACACTGTACTGTGTGCTTAAAAATCTCTCAAGACCATAGATATCTTGTTAAGTATTCTTACCAGAATAATAAATAAATGAATAGATAAGTAAGTAGATGTAAAAAATACACCTTTTTAATTAAAAGCAGATAAGGTCCTTTAAAATATGTATCATATTAAAACACATGCCCCTAAACTTGAAAAACATGGTTTGTGCTTTTCATTGTGTGTACATATACACACACACACAAATAAATGATTTACCTTTAACAACTTATTACACTGACTCATTTTAATATATATCACATATTCTCAGGTGGTTTGGCAGCATGCTAATGGGATATAAACTATATAATGAGGGAAACTGATATTAAACAGCTTGTTTTTCAGTGTAACTGTACATCCTTTCGAGCTGATGTGAGATTCAACTCTGAGTAGTTTTTGACATTTGACATTTGAGAGCAGATCTTGCTCTAAGATATCAGTTTTTAAAGCTCTTATCTAGAACAGGTGCTCTTGCTACTCTTTTGATAGTATTTTATAGCTTATTTTTTGAGTGAATGTAAGGCATATTTTCTTATCCTTTCTCTTATTGATCTAAAGAGCACTACACTAAAATTGCCCTACAAAGTTCCCTTTTTTCTCTTCCCTATGCCTCTTCCCACCCCAGCCTCACCACAAGAATTACCATGACAATAAGAAAAAAACTAACAACCAAAATGACTGCTTCCCCTAAACTTGGAAAGAATTGTAATGTGGGTAGCCTACTTATTTTCTCTGTTAACCATGCAGTCAAGGACTAAATCTGACACATTCCTCAGAAATATCTTTGCTTGTCAGTATCATGGTAATGATTCAAGAACAGTTAGGCTAAACGCCTCAGACTTTTCTAAACACATAGCCAAAATCATCTTCTTTTCCATTTTATGTGCTGCTGTTGACATTGAGATTTCCCACATCCTCAGAGCCGAGACGTTAGGCTACCTCTGTTGGAGGGACTGGCTATTTTCATCAATGTGAGTTGCTCTGACAAAAAACGTGCCTAGAACAACCTCTGGCGGCGATAGCGGGAATCGTCAGTTTCAACACAACTAAAGGTTCATTGCCCGGGCCCATTCCTCCCCAGGGACTCTTCTCAGGAAACATACATAATGACAGAGAAATCTACTGCTTTTAAGACATTGCAACCACCAAGCCACATATTTTAGTCACTCTGCTGTTGAAGTTCTTAACACGCAGTGGCATTACCTGGCAGCAAGACTTGCTTTCCACTTTTTTCTACCACAGTGTAAATCTGGAAGTGAAGAGTAAAGAGAACTTACAAGTTTGTTTTTAGAAAGGCAAAGTCTCACATGATGCTTCTTTGCAAATTTCCACAAAGATAAAAATTTTAAAATTATTTGATGCTAAAAAAAAGTGGAACTCAGAGTAACAGAGAGTAGAGTGGTGGTTGCCAAGGGGTGGGGGAAATGGGGAGATGCTGGTCAAAGGGGACAAATTCCCAGTTATAAGATGAATAATTTCTGGGGACCTAATGTACATCTTGGTGACTATAGTCAATAATGTTGTATCATATATTTGAAATTTGCTAAGAGAGTAGACTTTAAAAATTCTCACCACACCAAAAAAATATGGTAACTGATTAATTTCACTGTGGTAATCATTTTTACAAGGCATTCATATATCAAATCATCACGTTGTACTTTTTAAATACGTACCATTTGATTTGTCACTGATACCTCAATAAAGCTGAAAAAAATAAATTTTTATAAAGGAAAATGAAAAATCATTCCACAAAGATAAACAAAACGCATTGTTTGGATTTGCCATGAAAATGAAAGTTTAATAAAAGTTGTTCAGTGATGATGGTTTGAGATTCAAAAGCCACAGAGTGACACCTATCACCTGCTGGTTGTGGTCTTCAGTACTTTGCTTCAAAACTGCAAACCCCGTGGAGACTGGGTTGTTTTTTTCCAACAGAGAATTATAGAAATCAGTAAACAATGGCAGTCTTTCTGGGAATGAGAGTGCTATGGCATCAATTATGAATTAATTAAGCTGATGTGGCGATCAAAACCTGTGAATTAGGTGAGAAGCAGGCTTCATTTAAACCAGTGATGAGAGCTGGTGAGAGCACAGTCCTCCTGATACAGGCCATGTGTTCTTTGTATTTTATTACACATCGTAGAATGAATTAAAACTAATGAGGCTGCCTTGTGTTGCTAATTTCACTAATGATTTTGATTCATGTAAAGTTTAAAGGATGTGGCACATGACTAGCTGTTGAATGTCATGGTACTGACAACATTTTATAGGTCACCTGGCTCCCAGAGACGTCATCATCCGCAGAAATTACTACTTTGTAAATGTTTCCTTTGTAAATTCTTTGGGATGTAAAGAAGGTAAATACGAAGCTTGTCTTCCTGAGTCATGAGTTAGAACATTAAACTTAAGGTAATCATAGTTTGAAAATAACAATACTATGATAGCAAAGATGAAACCGTGTTTGGAACACAACAGATGACTGATGGCACTTCCCAGACAACCCAATGCTCCCTACCACTAACTCTTTTTACTGGTTGGAGATCTTCAGTTTCAAGCAACAAAAGCCAAATTCTGGCTAGATGAAGCGTAGGGTAATTTATTAGAAAAATCTAGAAAAGTTTCCAAATCTGGAGAGCAGACTGAAGAACCCAGCTGGGAAAAGTCAAGAAAAGGCAAAGTTTCCATGGTTTCACCTTTGCCATGTGCAGGATGCTGACAACAAGGATCAGAGGAAGGAGAAACAGAGATCCCTCTGGTTTCCCTCACGAGAATTTACCATCCCACTCAGACTAGGTCCAGTGGAGGAGAAGCATTTCTCCAAAGAGAAATTGAGCAGAGAAGGGTAATGTACACTGGGTGCCCAGAAAAAAATAGCAATTGCTCACCATCCAAACCATGGTCACCTGCCCTAGTACATGCCTTTCCACCCAGCATCTCATCTTGGATTTGGAGTACTGTGAGCTATGGACCATGTAACTCCACTTAAAATTCCTTTCTTGGCCACTTTAAATGTTTTGCCTTTTTTATTGCAGATTTTCAAAATTTTAGTTTTTTTCTAATCTTATAATAGCACAAGTGTTCTAAGAAACAGATGAATAAAATTTTCAACCAAGGGTTGCTTCACAATTCAGGGCATCAGGCAGAAGTAGGTAGGACAGAGATGACATCTCTCTTGATGGACAAAAACAGTGAAGTCTACAGCTACTGTTGACCGTGCCTTGGCTTAATCACTGGGATAATAATACTCAATTCAAGTAAGTACTTGAACCTGGAGAGTGGTAAGACCTAGGCTTCCAGCCAAGAAAGATGGGGTTCCTGGAAAGGCTCCCAGTCCACCAGAGAGCCAGAGCTCATGCCAGAACAAAGTGTAGGGACTGAGCACACACAGAGGGCCAGGGAGAAAGGAAGCATCTTACACACTGGACACTGAGATCAAGGACAGGACACTAAAGCTGGAGCATCCAGTGATAGGGTTTGAATGCACTTGCCAATGTGACTTGCCGTGCCATACAGGACTGCACAGAGCTGAGCTTGTGGAAGGTAATTCTTCAATGTTAGCAGCTAAGCAGTATTAAATTTACAAAATAATAATTCCCATGACATCTCCAGAAAGTAGGTGACCTATTAAGTGATGTTATCATCTTGCCAGTCACTAAATAGTTGTGTGGCCCAGATGGATGAAGTCAGAAAATACCACAGTATCTCTCCAGTCTTGCTCTCCATGACCCCAAAAACCCAATGAACAGGAAAGTGCTTGAGTTCATTGAGGGGATGTAGGCAAGGAGATCTAAGAATTTTCTAGCAAGAAAGAGGTGGAAAGTGGAAATCAGCATCTATTTACCTGTTATTACTAGGTTAGAGTGAATTAAGCATCTTTAATATGTTGTTCTGTATTACCTTCATTATTATTATTATTATCATCTAAATACCCATAAACATATTTGTGAGTCAATACATATGTAATCCAAACATTGGTTCCCTTATTCCTAACAAACATTACTACGTGTGCCTCAGAAAAATGTCCCTCAAGGCCGAGGAGAACCTGTTGTAAAAATGTAAAGCAAAGTTATGGAAGAGGTTTGCCCTGGAATAAGCTAGGAAAGTATTAGAAAACAATTAGGAGATCTGATGGTATTAATTTCTGGTGAGCAGAAACTGTGCTGTTGCTTTCAATATCATTTATCATAATTTACCATTGGACCTGATAATAATACAAATGTTTGGCATTGGTTATACTTTATCTCAGTCTAATTAGCTAAGTGTTTTCCTGATTCAGATCATCAAATAAATGTGCCCCCAAACAAATAGGTACTGTAAGGATATAGAGATAATGTCACATGACGCTACCCTTAAGGAAGTTACAATCTAGTACTATAGAGATACATAATAACTACAAGGTTGAGTGCAACACAGTCAATAACCACAGAAAGTTAAAGGAACAAAGAGAAGACAAGCTATGTGGAATATGATACCCTCAGAAACACGAAACATCTTGTCACAGATATTGTAATGGTAGAAACATCTTTCCAATTGAGAACTTCATGTATTTATTCTTATCCTTCCTCATATATTATAAATAATACATTACTCTTCATACCAGTGGGCCTTGAACTTCACTTTGCATAAGGATACCTAAAATGATGGTAGACATGCAGATGCCTCCTCAATTCCTGAGCATCTGATGTAGTGGGTCCGCATTTTAATGTGTACTCAGGGTGATCCGGAGATAGGTCCTTGGCCAATACTTTGAGAAATATTATTTAGACATTGATATTTTGTTCAATGTTCTTCAATGTTTTTACTCCTTTCACATTGCTGATGTGAAGTAATAAGAGTTTGGTAAAATTTTAAAAGTACTTTATAAAAATACTGCCCTTTCCTCCAGATGACGCCAATGTGCTAGCATACTTTGGCACAACCATGCTAACTTTGCCTACTCTTTGCTTTAGGTTAGAATTTGGCTGCGTTTTACCAGGGCTAAGGAAGAATTCTAAGATGAGGTAAGCAATTGAAGAGCAAAATTCCTACCCCGTAAGGTTAGATATCATTTGCCCACAAACCATTATTTGGAAAGAAGTAGACATATTTGACACAACAAGATTTAGAAGAGACAGACACAGACATTTTTACTTCTTTGCATTGCAAATTTTATGTGCAACCTTACCATTATATCAAAAAAAGTTACCAAGTTTATATGACATTGATTTGTTCTTAATAAACCCATGCTGCCTATGTCTCAATCCATTTGATTGTAGAATTCTGAATAGACTATAAAAACAAATTTCTAGAGTTAATGACCTAAAAAATTGCCATTAATTGAAGTACAAGCATTTATTTCAATTAAAGAATGTCACAATATTTAGTTTACATCTCATAGCTACCACCGTAAATCTAATCAATGGCATAATTTATACTGAAGAGCAATTTGAATAATTTAATACACTGTATTTAATGTTGGTCATTAGATGTAATTGCAAATTTATACTATTATAAATTCAATATGTGCTGTAGTATTCTTTATTCTGTTTATGTCCTGTCATATTACTTATTATTACTTAATATTAATAAACAAAACATAGGAAATCATCCCTTTTTACCAAATAGCCTCAGAGAAAGCTTAAGCAGTGTAATTCCATGAGCAAAATCCATCTTTCATAAACAACTCATAAAAACAACAGACTTTATGAATATTTAACAAGCAATTACTCAGGATTATTCAATAAACTCAATTATCTATATTCTGGTTTCTCTTTTTGTGCCAATTAGCTCTTGTTGAGGCATTTTTCAATTTCTATAGACGAAAAGTGAAAAGCAGACCTATGATTGCAAGACTCACCTAATACTTCCTGCTTCAAATACTCCCTTCTCCTGGAGACTAAGGTTGACATTATCAGGGAGAAGTCATGATCAGAGCATGCGCCCTTCAGTGATATGATGAGATGCCACTTTGCCTCTGTGATCTTCTTCCCCAAACCACAACCCCAGTCAAGCATGAGAAAACATCAGACAAACCCAAATTGAGGGACATTCTCCAAAATACCTGACCAGCACTCCTCAAAACTGTCAAGGTCATTAAAAGACAAAGGAAGTCTGAGAACATGCCACAATCCAGAGGAGACTAAGGAAACTTGATGACTAAACATAACGTCGTATCCTGAATGGAATCCTGGGGCAGAAAAGGGGCTGTCGGGAAAATCAATAAAACGTGAATTAAGTATGGACTTTAACAATAATGTACGAATATTGCGTCATTAGTTGTGACAAATGTAGCATAGCGATGTAAAATGTTAACAACTGGGGAAACTGAATGAAAGGTACACAAGAATTCTCTGTGCTACCTTTGCAACTTTTCTGTAAAATTGAACACTATCCTAAAATAAATGATTATTTAAAGTTGAGAAAATAAAAATATTAAAGGACAGTCTGGAAGAAAATATTTGTAATATGATAATAGACAAATGATTAGTATCCAGATTGTAGCCTCCAAACTGATTAGAAAAAAGACAAAAATAGAAAAGTAGGCAAAGTGCCCAAACAGGTAATTCCCTGAAAACATATACAAACATTCAATAAACATAAAATTATGTTAAACCTAGGCGGTGATCAAGGAAACACAAATTAAAATGACCCCTTTTTATCCATTATGTTGGCAAATGGAAATTGACTACCTCTAGGTCCAAATTAGAGAAAGTGCCTTGCCATGCACTGCTGGTAGGCTGTGAATTATTACAGCCCTTTGGAAAGCAATTTGACAGCATATATTAAAATTATAAATGCTCATACCCTTAAACCCAGAAATTCCAAATGTCATTATTTATCTTAGACATACAGTGGCCAGAAAGCAGGTACAAGGACATCCATTGCGACAGTGTTTGTAGGGGTAAAAATGTAAAACTATGAACATGTTCATAATTAGATAAATTGTTACATAAATTAAACAATATGATAGTATATGTATATTACATACATGATGTATTATAGTTTAAAAATGAAGCTGATCTATATGAGCTAACATGGACAAATTTCTTAGATTTTGCTGAGGGGAAAACAGCAAGCTAGAGAAGGGTAAGTTTATTATGACACTTTAAAAAATAAAGAGAGGGGCCGGCCTGGTTAAGTTTGCACGTTCCACTTCAGCAGCCCGGGGTTCACCGCTTCAGATCCTGGGTGTGGACTTATGCACATCTTACCAAGCCGTGCTATGGCAGGCGTCCCGCATATAAAGTAGAGGACAATAGGCACGGATGCTAGCTCAGGGCTAATCTTCCTCAAAAACAATAAATAAATAAAGAGAAAAAATGCCAACAAAATTATGTTTTATCTGGGAACACAAAAATATATGTAAATACACTGAAAGTAATCCAGAAGGTACATACTATGTTGACAATAGTGGGTAAATTTTGTGAGTGGGGAATGCAAGATGCATTAAGGATGCTTGTCCAAGAGGACTCTAGCCAGCAGTGTGCTGATACAAGTTTAGCAACCAGCTCTTCCATTGTGGTGTCTGCTGATTTCTGAGGAGTAAATACATCCACTATCGACAATTTCGTGGCTCACAAAATTCCTAATATTTTAAGAACTGTTCTCTCTCAAGCCAGTACAAGCTGGTTCCAGCGCATCGCTGACTCTAGCCCTACCTCTTTTTTTCACTTGTACAGTTAGAAATTCTTTTTAAATTAAAAAAAAAAAATACTCTTGAGGCCAGGCCAGTGGTGCAGTGTTTAAGCGCACACATTCTGCTTCTCAGCAGCCGGGGGTTCGCCAGTTCGGATCCCAGGCGCGGACATGGCACCGCTTAGCAAAAGCCAGGCTGTGGTAGGTGTCCCACGTATAAAGTAGAGGAAGATGGGCAAGGATGTGAGCTCAGGGCCAGTCTTCCTCAGCAAAAAGAGGAGGATTGGCAGTAGTTAGCTCAGGGCTAGTCCTACTCAAAAAAAAAAAAAAAATATTCTCTCTGAATTATTCAGGGACATTCCAGGAACAGAAACGTCCTGAATTGCATTAAAATTTCTAAATGCCACAAAGTGCTCTTGATGTCATTTAAAATTTCTGTGTCAGCAATAGCAGCTCTAGGCTGTTTGGAAGGTAGACATGGTCTCTCTAACAATAGCATGAGTGAACTCAAAATAATCGTAAACAAATGATGTATGTGCTTTGTCATCAAGTTTCATGATCCAGCTAAATGAATGGTGAGGTAATTAAGGATGTTGTATTAGTTTTCTATTCCTGCTGTAAAAAAATTACTACAAACTTAGTGGCTTAAAACCACACAAATTTTTTAACTTACAGTTCTGCGATTCACAAGTCTGAAGTGGGTTTTGCTGGGTTAAAATCAAGGTGTCAGCAGAACCGCATTTTTCTGGAAGCTCTAGGGGAGAAGACACTATCTTGCCATTTCTATCTTCTAGAAGCCACCCATGTTCCTTAGCTTGTGGCACCCCTCCTCCATCTTTAGAGCCAGCAACAGCAGGTAGAGCCCTTCTCACATTGCAGACCACTAACCTCCTCTCCTGCCTCCCTTTCCACATTTCAGGATGCTTGTGATGACACTGGGCCCACCTGCACGATCCAGGACAATCTCCTCATCTCAAGACCAGCTGTTTTGCAACCATAATTCCATCAGCCACCTTAGCTTCCCTTTGTCTTGTAATTTAACATATTCACTAGTTCTGGAGATTAGGACATGGACATCTTTGGAAGGCCATTAATCTGCCTACTGCAGAGTCAGGAAGAGAAGTGTTGGAAGAGAATGCCACCAATGACCAGTAGGAACAGCCTGACTCCCATTCCAGCCAATCTGTTAGTCTGCAAGTTTGCTGCCTCCTTCCAGTCTTGGAGGAAAGGCTACAGAGAAGATTGTGTGCTGGTTGCTGACTACTTGTAATGAGTGTGTTAGTTTTTCTGGGAACAGTAAAAATGGTCTGAAGTGTGTGATACAAGGTTTTGACTAGATGAGTAAGAGCGGCATTACCAACTGCCAAGACTTTTCTAAGAATGCAATAATAGCAATATGCCAATGCTATCAGAATCATCTCTGGAACCATTAGGTACTGATGTTTTTTGGTTACTTCACTGGATAATACATAAACGTCAAAAGGGAAGCAATGATTTTGCTCTGACTCCCACAATGCTGGGTTGAGGTAGCTGGCACTTCTGTTCCCACCTATACCAGAAAATTCAAACAGCAGTGTTACTTGCTAGTTCTCAGATCAAGTTATCAAAGAGGAAAGGGCAGCAGTAAATGGATCGTGGGTAGACTTCTGCATCTATGCTATGGTGACTTAGACTAGGATTACTCAATGGAGTTCTTAAGCCAATGAAGTGTTGGAACCTGTATATCCCCTGCCTGTTAATCATTCTTTAACACATAGAGAGAAGGAATATTTTGTCCAGATTTAAGTACTAAAGGCATTATAATGATATAAATAGTGGACTCTACAAAGGCAAAAATTAAACAACAAAAGCTTTAACAGCACTAGATAGGAAGTCAATGTGGTATTTATGAAAGAACTGAGGAGAACATAATTGAAGGTTTCAAGATGCAGTCAGTACCAATATGAAGAATGCACACTGACTTCTACAGACAATAGGTAGGATACAAGGAGATTAATCAGGTAAGAAGAAAAAATGACTAGTATTCCATCCACAGAGAGAAGAAATTTGATACTTTAAAAATACTATTTTGTGGGGCTGGCCTGGTAGCATAGTGGTTAAGTTTGTGGACTCCGTTTCCATTGCCTGTGGTTCACAGGTTTGGATCCTGGATGTGGACCTACACACTGCTCATCAAGCCATGCTGTGGAGGCATCCCACATGCAAAATGGAGGAAGACTGGCACAGATCTTAGCTCAGGGACAATCTTCCTCAAGCAAAAAGAGGAAGATTGGTAACAGACATTAGGTCAGGGCCAATCATCCTCACCAAAAAAAATACTGTTTTGTATTTTCGGCTAATTGATAGAGCTATCATAGAGGCCTTTTGAAGAGTATTTTTTGTGTCTAATTTAGTACTATCATAGTGTGGTTAAAGTACTCAAAGTGTTACAAGTTTTTTGGCTGTTAGATTCATTGTGAGGATCAGATCATGAACCCAGGAGTTGGGTTCACATGGTGTTGAGGCTCAAATACCCGACTCGGCATCAGGTCTCTTGACCTCAGCCACAGGTCTGGCTCCATCTCAAATGTTCAGTGAACCTCATGTCATTCAGGAGCCTAAGAGGCCTAATGAAATAGAACCTTAGTCTAGGACGGTTTAGACAGCTACCTTGTTCTTTTATCCCTCCCTCCTTTTGTACCTCTCTGATCTTTCCATGGATCCTTGTTTTGTAAAAAACAAAAGTATTAAAATGATCATAAGAGCAAACTTTACAGAAGACGAAAAAGTATTTGAATTTTTGAGAAAACTAATGAGAAAATGATATGACTATCTCTGCTTCTAAAAATAAATTAAAAGACTAAAAAACACTGAAAGGAGAAGTTACTATTCTATTCTACAAATAAGAAAATACAATCAAAGAAAAGCTGAACTACTTTCTCCCCAAAGTAGATCAAAATATAGGACTTTTTTGTGTGTGTGAATGAAGGAAAAATTCATTTTGGCCACTGCTATCTCATTTTTGTTTCGTTTTATTTAAACGTAGAGTCTCTACAAGGAGAAAGTAATATGATGAAGAAAAGAAGTATGGGGCAGTAAGGAAGATGATAAATTCAAAGTAATTTTAATTCCCTCATGTATATGTACATATTCTTATATCTAAAGCCTAGGTATGACTTTTTCCCCTGTGGAAAAAGAGAAATATATCTGGTGATCCAGTTATAAACTGACCAATATTTATTCTTGTGTTTCAAGAGAAATAAATTTGAAGTTAACAGATGAATATACCACTTATTTGAGTAATATTGTATTTCTAATCCTAGAAGCAGTTGGAAAAATGCTATAATTCAAAGCCTCATTTCCCCCATAGGAACAGTGGTATAATCAGAGGGACAATTGTAAGATATTTATGGTTAGATGTAATAAAAGTGAAGAAAGAGTTAAAATAAAACAAGATGAGAGTCTGGCAAGAAACGAGAATGAGAAAGGAAGAGAAATTCTTATGACTTGCTGCAATTTGGTTTTATCTTTTTTTTGGAATGGATATTGAATTTGAGGAGACACAATTACCAGCAGCTCTTAGAAAAGAGTGAGTTCCATACTTAATGATTCATAAATTTAATTTCAAAGTAACTTTTAGAACTTACTTCTTTTATCTACAACTTTCTGTAATACCAGGCAGGTGGCAGCTGGGCAGAGTCTCTAGGCAACCATATCACTGTGCTCGAAATCTCTCAGATTCTGTCAGATGCCGACACTATCAGGACAAGTTACAGTGTAATATCTACAGGGGCTCTTGTGCAAAAGTGTTACCGTACATTAGCCGCACTCCCGACTACTTTCTAAAGTTGTAGGGACAAATAGAGGTCACAAATAGAAATGTGTTTTTAAAACAAATGATTTTTTAACTCAGGCAATACAAATACATCTATCAATCAAAATCTAAAAGTCATGTGACTCAGAATATTAAATCTGGAATAATTTTTTAAATATTTGCAGTATAGAACAAGGAGCTTAAAAGGGAAATTAGAACATTAATCAAATCAGTTTTAATCAAATATGCAAAACACAAGAATATAAATGCCTGGTCCTAAGTTAGCTGTTTGATCAAGTTAGCCTCCCCAAATTAAAGGATTTAATAAAGTATAGATAGATTAAGGCAGATCTGCATGAAAATTTCTCAGCAATACAATGGAACCTCAATTTGTAGCTCATTAATCAACTCAGATACATACCACAGAATTTTGTAATTTGTAGAGACCCTAAAGATATTCAAGAGGAGATTATATCATCCAGGGCCTCAAATTATTCCTATAATGTCAGTATCCAACAGGGTCGGAGGTAACCAAGCATCCAAAAAAACAAGAGCCTATGAACGAGAATCAGCAGAAACAACAGAAAACTGAAGTAGATCTACTGGAACTCTAGAGAGTGGACTTTTCAGACAACAGGCTATGAAACAACTATTATTATTATAAGCCAAGCCTAAAATTATCAGCAGCAAAATGGAAACTATGAAATAGTGACACAGATGATTTGGAGAAGAACCAAACAGGAATTATAAAACTGAAAAATAGAATAACCGAAATGAAGAACTCAATGGAAGGGTTTGTCAGATTATATGCAGCTGAAGAGAGAGTTGGTGAACCAGAAGATAGCTTAGAAGAAATGAATTAGCTGAACGAAACATGGAGAAACAAAAAGAATATATTTTTTTAAGTGTAGGATACACAAAAGAGTATAGCATATTTAGTAAGAATGTCTATCATATGCTTAGTTGGAGACTCAGAAGGAGAGAATAGAAAGAATGAAACAAAAGCAACATTTGAAGAAACAATGGCTAAACATTTTCCAGAAATGAAGGATATCTATCCACATATTTATGAAACAAAACAAATACCAATCAGGAAAACGTAAAAGAAATATACATGTATACTTATCATAGTGAAACTGCAAAAAATCGAAAACAAATAGACAATTTTAAAAGAAGACAGAGAATAAAGGAATAGGCTTATTTAAATGACACACACAAAAAACAAAGAAACAAAGGATGACTTTCAGCTTTTGTTGGTCTGGAAAAGTCTTGTTTTTGCCTTTATTTTTGGAAAATATTTTGCTGGGTATAGAATTCTGGCAATGGTTCTCAAGGGGAGTGCTTCCATCAAGAACACAACAGTAATGCCTCTAAAACTTCTACCTGGCCATTTTGGACTCCTTATATCACTGAACTAATAGGTAAAAAAGATGTTGGCCTACTGAGTAGAGTGATTGCTCCTAATTACCAAAGGGAAACTGGATTGCTGCAATCCAATGGAGGCAAGGAGGACTGTCAAGAACCCAGGGGATCCTCAGGGATGCCTCTGGGTGCTTCCATGCCCAATAGTAAAGAGTTATTTAAAAACTACAACAAGTAAAATGACTGAGGACTCAGACCACTCAGGAAAGAATATTTGGGTCACTGTACCAGGTAAAGAACCTAGAGCAGTGGAGATTCTGAATGACAGCAAGGGAGATACAGGATGGGCATCTGAAGAAAGAGGACATAGATAGTAACGACAACCTTGTGGCCAATTACCAAAATGAGGACTACAGTAGCTTCGCTATGGGCGTCTGTTTGTTTGTATTCCTTAGCATCTTCTTCTTTCGTCTTATTTTCATTTCATATATAAATTATTAGAATTTGACTTTAAATTTCACTTTTTAAGTAATAGAATATTTAATGGGTCTGTGGCTAAATTTGAGGAGGAATTAACAATACAATGATTATTGAGACTGTGTATTTTTTATTTTGGGCAAAGAATAACTTTTCCTTGTCAGATGGATGGATATATCTTGTTGGGTGCCAATGTAGAATTATTTTGTTGATGAATGGAAGCTCAAACGTGTGTAGACGAGTGCATATGGAAGCTCAGTAGTCATTAGGTGGACCATGCCAATTATTATCAATTTAGTGTCTCTCTGCTCCAAATTCATATTTCATTGTCTACTCTGCAAAAATGGATCTGGACCCTTTACCCATTTTTGCCTTTGCCAGCAGCTGTAAGTTTTGTCAATGAAGGGCACCAGGGAGACACTGCAGGAGGAAGGGGCTTTCCATCCTGGGTCTGGTGTGCTCATTTGGCAGGATCCTGCAGCACATGCAGCCAGCAGCACTCCATGGCCAGTAGCTTCCCCTGGCACCCTCCTCAGGTGGTTTTGTAGCAGGGCACCTTCAGTGAAACATCTCCCCATGAACAGCTTTCCCTAGTGCCCTAGAGTGTGGAATTTTAGCAAGTTCCAGAGGGCATATTTCCAGCAAGTTCCCCAGCATGGCACCATGGTGACTTCTCTGCCATCAGTGAGCCACAGCTGTGCCCTCTGCAATGAGATCTGGATCTCAGCCCTGGAGGGTCTCTTCCTTGAGTGCTCTACCTCAGTCCTAGGGGTAGTGGCTGCTCCTTGTAGCTGCTACTCCTATAAACTCTTTAGGATTCTCTTTACTTCTTATTAGCCAACCTCTCATTACTCCAATCCCCTATCACAATTAATAATTCTTTACATGAAACTTTCCCTTTCAAATTTCTTTTCCCTTCAAATTAATGTATGGTTTCTCTCTTCTAATTTGCCCCTGACTGAGATACTGTGGTTTTGTTTATTTTTATTTTTCCTGAGGTTTGTTGATTTTCTCAGATCCTAAAATATTTTTCTGTACCACCCGCTCTTTCTCCCCTTACTCTGGGACTCTACTTAAACATGTGTTAGATTGCTTGATATTGTACCACAGCTTCCAGAGATTTTGTTCATTTTTTTCAGTGATTTTTTCTCTCGCTTCATTTTGTATCATTTCCATTGCTTTGTCTTCAAGTTCACTGATTGCAGCGTCTAATCTGATGTTCATCTCATTCAGTTTATTTTTCTTTGTGAATATTGTAGTTTTCACCTCTCAAAGTTTCATTTGGCTCTTTATCATGTCTACCATTTTTCCTCATCTTTTTTGTGTTTTCTTTTACATCCTTGAGCATATTTAAGATTTATAAACGTTGTCTTAAGATCCTTGTCTCCTAATTCCTTTATCTCTATTGGTTTCTGTTCTTTTATACTAGTTGACCTGTCTCCTGGATATGGGGCATATTTCCTGTTTATATGCAAGCAGAGTGATTTTTTTTGTAATCATTACTGGCCATTGTGAATTTTATGTCACATGTTGAATTTTGGTGTTTTCCTTTAATGAGTTTTGGCTTTGATACAACACTTTTATGAGCACATCATTTTGACACTTTCACGACTTGCCGTTAAGCTTTCCTAGAGTGGGCCCAGAGTAGAGCACTCTAGAGTTAATTTAGCCCTGGGACGAAGGTATGGCCCCGCTGAGACTTCTGCCCAATACCCCATGTGGTCCCAGATTTCTTCACTCAGCCTGGGGAGATCACAAACTCTCCCCAGGTCCCTGTGAGCTCTGGAAATCATTTGGCCCACTGCTTTCTGGTGGCTGTTTTCTTGGTTTATGAAGATTAATCCCCAACACATGCAGATCAGTATTTAGCCAAAGACTCAAAGGGAACCCTCCACAGATCTCCAAAGCTCTCTGTCTCTGCAACACCCCCTTTCTCTGGTACTCTCCCCACAAACTGTGACTACTTTGGCTGGTCCAAACTCCAGTCTCTGTCACCTCAAGTCAGCAAACCACCGGCTCCATTTGTGTTCTGCTGCCCTCCGCTTTCTCCTGGAAACCCCCTCTAAGCAGCAACCTGGGGCAACCGTTGGACCCTCTCCATTGTTCTCCTTATCTTGTAGTCACAGTCCAGTTTTCTAGATCTTATGGAAGGAGAACAATTTCCAAAGTATTTAATTCTTCATGGGCAGATGTGGACGCTTTGCAACAGCTATTATTTTATGCTTTCTTAGTAGGTAATAGTGTAAATGCAATCTACATTTAAATCTATTTAAAGAGCATACACCAGCAGGTATTTATTTCCAGGATTATAATAATCATCACGAATTATTTTTTCCATCTACCAAAGTATCTCTAAAAGAGATACTAGTGGTACTGTGTTATTTGTGTAAATGTATTCTTTGCAATGAATTCATCCGACTTTTTTTGGACTATTCTGTAAGGCTTTTCATTCATTCACCCAACCACTGCCTTTCTAAAGTTTTATGTCTGAAACTTCAATGAGTACACTTGCTACTTGTTGGATTTCTGAAGGAAAAAAAAGCTAGAAGAAAGGAAACTGATGTTTGACAATGGGGAAATCTGAGGATTTCATATGCATATATAATACTAGCTCACTGATAGGGATAGACGGGCACTTGCCCAAGGTCACACAGCTAATGAGAGGCCATTGTGATTCTGACCACAAGTTCAAACTCCTTCCAAACCATAACATTGTCTACACTAAGTGCCCCTATTCATTGCAATGATATTTAGCACTTATAACATATGTAGAAAAGTGAAATATTTATTTTCTGAGACAACTGCTTCAGTGACTGAGCTATGACCCTCATAATCACGCAATGGAGTGAGCACTGAACTCGGAGCAATTGACATGCATTCAAATCCCATCTTGACATCGGTAAGAGCTGTGTGGCCTCCATCCAGGCCTTAGTTTCCTCTTCATGAACTACAGATAAATAGAGTAGTGAAACATAAAATTCTTCATATGTAAAAATACATTACTTTGTTTATTTGTGTCTGAGAGTCTTTAATCCAATTAAATTCTAGAATAAAAACTGTTAGCACCTAAGGTTTTCACCCTGTCACTTGATTCTATGATCCCCTTTTGCTGCTTCAAATATTTGCTTAATTACCTTGCTACCACTATAAAATATTCAGTGACAAGGTCTGGCGTATGGAGGACTGGATGTGCATTGCATCAGGTAGTCTGCCTGCTGCCCTCATTTAGGGAGTAACAAGGGAATCTTGTCTGTGATGATCTGGATGGTCAAGGGTTAAAGATTAGCAATCTCTGCTTCAAAAATGACAATACATTACTTGTCACTTCCTGAATCTGAGTCATTCATATCAGCCTGATAGCTGGCATTTTAAAGAATAGATCTTTCTCTGTGATTTTTTCCATCAGATTTATTTTTGTTATTTCTGAGGAAAGTGTCACAGGAAAGCAATACGTATGTACATCTTCTGAGCAACCACACTGGATAAAGCATTAATAGAATAGGATATTGGCTTGTGAGTAGATCTATGTGGAAGGGCAGGGGACATCTGGAAGGGTGTAGGTAATCGAGGGGAAAGATGAAGAAAAAATTTTGAAAACTTGGCAAAACAAAACAATACTATCAACACTGAAAAGCGAATAGAATTTTAGCAGCAATATGATTCTACCACAGAAGTAATTCTAAGGCTTTAACACTGTATTATAATCTTTCCTATAGTACAAAATTTATAAATGCTATATGCTAGAAAAATTATCATATAGATACAAAGATGGATATTTATGACTTCTTTGGATAGAAGTAATCTAAATGACCACCAAGTCAGGAAAAAATAAACAAAATATCACCATAAAATAAAATACTCTACACTATGGAGAGGCAGCAAAAACATAACGTTGGGTGAAAAAGCGAGATAAAATAATACTTACATAATAATAAAGGAATGAATAAAAACAGGCAAAGTGATATTATGTACCCACATATCTATGCATTTAGACAAACTAAAAAGCTACACACTATTTATAGTAATTGCCTCTGCAAAATGGTGAGGGGATTGGAACTGGTAATAGTTAAAGGAGATGTTAGCTTCACAGTATATTCCACATCTTTAACAAACAGAGAAAGCAAATACGACAGAATTTTTTTTTATAGTTAACCCTTGGTGATGGGAAAATAGGTCATCCTAATTTTATTGTTACTAGCTTTCTTTGAATTTTGGTGGGGTTTTTTTGCTGGGGAAAACTTGCCCTGAGCTAACATCCGTTGCCAATCTTCCCCTTTTGTTTTTTTATAGGAGGCACTGCCACAGTATGGCCACTGACAGGCAGGTGGTGTGGTTCTGTACCTGGGAGCCAAACCCTGGCTGCCAAAGCGGAGTGCACCGAACCTAACCACTAGGCCACCGGGGCTGGCCCTAACTTTCTGTAAATTTTAAATTTACAAATTTATTTTTCAAAAGAAAAGTAAAATAAAAAGATAATCAAAGCACAAGAATTTAGCAATGACTTTCAGTACTTTGTTTGGAGTGGTGTTGGGATCCTGTGTAGATTAGAGCTGAGTAAATGTGACTTTATGTGATCTCCTTCAAGCTGTGGCAGGGGGATTTCAGTGTGTTGTGTCCCCTGGAGTCTGTGGAGGTGAACCTGTTACACACTTAGATACAGATGCAGCAAAATTGGTACACTGAGACATGCACTGTGAGCCCCCAAGGAGAACTTCAGCTGAGGGGATAAAAAGCCATTAAAAATATATATTTCAGTAGCATTGGATGGAAGTGCCAATACAATTTACATATTTCAGCAGGGCCCTTTGAAAGAAGTGCCAAAGGGAAGAAGCAATGGCCAATTTTTTTTTTTCCTAGCTATTTTTATGGTGTTGACCAATGGTGGTTTTGGACATAGAAATTAGTGAACCTTAGAGAGAACGAAAGGCAGGAGAAAGAAGGGAGGAGGAAGTATGGAACTGGAAGCCTGTCAAAATAATCAGAACAAAATAGAAAGGGAAAAAAGACTAAAAACTATTCCTAACTTTTCAGAAATCTTTTGAAGTTTAAAAAAAATCCAGGGTCTCATACAATATTATTTATGCATTTATCATCCACTGACTGAAAAAATAAAGAATTGTAGAAGCAGCTATTTTGAACTGGTACTATTTCTAAATAAGGTTTATTTAGTTACTAATTCAAGATTATCTTTACGTACTTGAAAAATAGTAGCATACATGGTTATGCATATACATATATATGTATATATATCCTTATTTATTTGGCTTACAGGCAACATTTAAATTATCTCTGATTCTGTGGACTCCTTATAATAATTTTGTAGACTCCCCCCTTCCCATCAGATTGTGGCAGCAGTAATCTACAGAAAACTTTTGACTTTAGGTGTAAGATAGTTAGAATAAATGGAAAAACAATAACTCTACAGAAATTTGTAGCATGCATTCAGTTGAGTCTTCTGTGGACTTAGAAATGGATTAAGTAAGTCTGTTTGCCACATGCTAAGAAGCAGACCCAGGCCTCAAACTAATCTGTCAGATTCCAAAGCTTGCACTCCTTCCACTAAACACCACGTTGGTTTTTGTACACAATGCTAGAATGAGTAAAACTCAACATGAGCCCTAGAGCAAAGATTTAACCTTCAGATAAATCAGCTGATTTATTATACCGGTAGACGGTTATTTTTCATTCTTCCCAGCAAGATCCTTCCTGGTTGTATGAAGGTGAGCAAATAAACCTGGTACATTTCATGAGGCGATCTGGCAATATGGGTGGGGCACTGCCAAATGGGCAATATTCATAGTTGGCTTACTGTCTCTGAGTCCGTGGACACCTCATGGGTCCTGAGACCATCAGTAAAAACTGTCTTTCCATTTTGCCAATTTTAATGAAAAGAACATCAGGGCAGACCTGAATCAAATGTACAAATATTTAGTAACTGAAGAAAGGAACCAAATAACCTGGTGCTTAACCTCCTGGTGTTCCAGACCAGGGACACAAGCAGCTAAGCAATGAAAATGGAATTCTTAGTCGTATTTCCAGGACTCAAATGCTGACCCAAATCACATTTGGAGTACGATTCTGTGTACAGTCCTGCATCTATACTGAAATGTGAGCACCAAAGGAGCAGAAGTTGATTCAGCATATCCCCAGCACTCTACCCCCAGAACGCAGAACAGTGCTTGACACATAGAGGCACTCATAAATATTTGTTGAATGAATGGATACTATCGGCTGTGGGGTTTTTAGTATAAATCATAAACATAATTCACTTGGAATAACGATACCTTAGAGCAGAAGACCAAGATTCATCTTAAGAACTGATAACTTCCCTACAGTATATGAGAGCTTAGGCCCAATGCTTACTCCCTCACCTTCCTCATCTCAAGGTTAGTGAGGCTGCTGCCAGTCCTTCACCCATGGTCAGTTCATACCATAGGTAATGAGCGTATTTCACGTTCATCTGCATTATCTCATTCAGTCATCACGACAAATCTTTAAGGTAAAACCCATTATTATTTCAATTTTACCAATGAAGAACCAAAATGTCCTTGTCAGGACTCAAACTAGTCTAAACAAAACTAAACAAAAAATATAAAAGAAAAAAAATTTTGATTCTATATAACTGAAGTGTCCCAAAGTGGATCCAAGTAAGTTTAGATGCAGTGACTCAAAACATGTTATCAGAGCTCCCTTGTGTGGACTTTTTCTAGCTCTGCTGATTTCTCTGTGGGTTGAAATTTCTTCTCAAGAGAGCTCATACCTGAAAACTAAGTTAATACCACCCTTAGAGCTTGTGATCCTGGAGAATATCTCACTTACTCCTCTTTTCAGGAAGCTCCAGCAAAATTCTTAGATTGGCCCATTTCAGGTCCTGTGTCCATCCTAGACTCATCACTGTGGCCATTAGAGTTGAGTGTTTAGATTGCCCAGCCTGAGTCATATTATGAATGAGGCAAGATATCAGCAACCTCGTTAGGTAGGAGAGAGGTGGTTCCTAAAGGAAAATTGCTGAGCAGACTAAATGTGATAGATGTCCACAGTGTAACCACAGGCCCTCCAGGATCAGTTCAACTGACCCCATCTTATCAACAGAGTAATTGAGTGTTTTCTTAGGAACTGAGTCCCCTTGTCCAGTTCAGGCTGGTTGAGACCACCAACCCTTCAGTTGGGCCTGCACAAATGCTTGACAAGTGACCTTTTTGACATCAAGGAGCTAAAAACTCCACCCTCAGATCATAGTAATACCTCCATTTAGTGAACATGTGTCCTATGAAGAGGCATGAAACTTGACTACACTTCTGCAGATCATCAATGACCTCACTTCTTCTCACCTCCAAGCATCTGTCTCCACACTTCAGACCGCCCTGCCCTTCCTCCCATAAACTGTGCCCTAAGCCATGGATCAGGGATACAGATCTGAGGGCACATGCCTCCTGTCTCTTTGCAGATCAGTCTTGCAAAATAAAGCTACATTTCTTCTCCAAAATGCTGATGTCGCAATAATTACCTTTTTTTATGCACATTGGATAGGAGAACCCCATTTGTGTGGTAACAACAGTACCAAAGTGCAGAAAAACTAAGTTCCATACGCAAAATTCCACAGCCATGAAGAGGCTGAGCACTTGAGTCCATAGCATGTAAGTATTTACTGACTAAACAAACCTGAACCTGTGTTCTAACCCCAAACCCATGCCATTCCCATAGAGGTAGTGGCCTATTTTTTGAGTAAAATATTGAACTACCCCCAAATTCTCAAAGTGAACAGGGTTCAACATGTGGATTGACATAGAAAATTGAAACATAAGGGGACTTCTTAGACGAACAATGCTACATGATCCTGCCCTATTGTCAAATGCTCTCTGTTACTCTTGCTTGTAAGGATTTGCTAATTGATCTTGCTAACACTTTGAAAATGAATCATTTTCAGCGCACACAGCCCAAAAACATCAGAGGTAGTTTAGCTCAATAAGAATGATAGAATATGCTCCCTTAAGAGAAGAGGAACAAGACCATTACGCCCCTACTATTTCTATCTGTGTCTTTCATCTATTGTGTTTCATCTACTCTCCTTTTCTGATTCTATCCATAAGAATGCTTGATTTGAATTAGTTAGAAAATGAGTGGCTAGTGTCTGTAAAATGTTCAAAAAATCTGTTTTATCTTTTAAAAATCAAAATGGTTTTTATTTTCCCATCAAAGTGAAAAAGAGAGAGACAAATCTGACAAGTATCAAGCCCGGATGGAGACATTTGCATTAACGCTCTGACAAGAAGGTATTTTTCTAGTGTCAACAAATGGAGGGCTTTATTTTAAATGTTGCCAGATTCTGCCTAAACTCCATTATTCCATTCCGCACCACTACAAAAAGACAGATACTCTTCCTTTATAATCTCGGATTCCTGGGGAAAGACTGAGGCATCCTTTTTGGCTTTGAGGTGAATATGTGACTTTCATTAACATTAACGAGCGTCTTTGCGCTGAAAGAACAGACTCCATGTTTCTAAATGCTTGAGTGGTGATTCACACAAAGCTAGAAAAAGCCTTTTTGTCTTATGCAGCTCTGCCCACTGTTGCAGTGCTAGGATTGCAAATCACAGCAGGCTGTCCTTTTAAGACGGTTCATCCATCCACAGTCGTTTCAGAACGCTTGTGCAGAAAAAGATGTCATGGCAAAGCAATGCAATGTGCCAGGCATGGCTCCTCACTCCAGCATCAAGAGACAAGGCTTTCTTCAGGCAACACTCTTGTTAGACCATTGTGAAAAGAAAGATGAAGCTAATTGAAAAACTGCTTGGGGCTCTATCTTTTCTCTGATAGGTTTAAAGTAAAAGAAAAATAGTAGTATTGTCCCTGTATTTACAAAGGCTGAAGAAAACCCATTGAAATATGTGGACGTGACAAACTAATCCTGGTATTTTTTTATCATGTATTTACCACATAAACAGAATGACACAGGTTCTTTTACGCTCACTTCTAAGTAAGAAAAAAATACAACTTTATAATCTTTTGAGTAAAATAATTATGAAATAGGAAGAGATATTAATGGTTTTTTAAAGATCTAATATATCATATAAACTAGTCTTTCCAAGTAATGTTTGTGAGTTGTTAAAGATATGAAGAGAAGAAGAAATGACTGAAATTAATTCTGAAGACAAATCTCCGTCAAAATGAGAAATAGTGCACTAGCTTACATTAAATGAAAAATCACTCAGGTGGCATAAAGCAGATAGAATAAGTCAGTTTTTTAAAGGAACACAAATATTCAGAGGAGTGCTGTTTAAAAACAAAGAAGAGTGTTAAAGACTGGACGCTGACCAAGGTAAGGGATGGGCCCGGCCAGAGCACCAAGGTGGCTTTGCCAGCTCTCCTGGGTTTGCTCTGATTCCCCAGAGACTGACTATCCCTCAGCCCGTGGACCTCCCTATTCAACCAGCCGCTGCCCCCAGCTCTCCATGGGTGGGCAGGGGAACGCCCAGTGCCCACCTCCTCAACTCCGCCTTGTAGGTGCCATCTTCCAAGTCCATTTGGATTCGTGTTATACTGCATGGTAAAACCATGTGAGCCTGGAGGAAATAGGGACCTATAGGGTTACAGGATGCTGAGGAAGAGCTGAGGGCACTAGATGTGTCACAGCTGAGCATGCATTCTCTTAGAGAACACTTGTAGAAAACACAAACAGAAATAGAAACACTTTCAGATAAAGCTCAGAAGCTGAGAGGACGACCACACATCTGTTAGTTTTTATCCAGAAGACACACCCGTCCTGAGTATATGACCCCAAAAAACTGTGTTGTCAGCAAGTTGAAAAGAAAAAGGGTGACGCGGCTTTAGGACAATATTAAAGGCCAAGAAGCTGCTGGGTGTTTTCCAGATTGCGAATATTTTTACCATGAAATCAAGGATTCAGCAATGATTGCTGAGAAAAGATGGGGGGAAAATACACACACACACACACACACACACACACACACACACAGGTTGTATTTTACATTTCCCAAAAGATAAGTAAATTTGTATTTAGTTGTGACTGAGGTTTGTGTCTAATAATAAGTTCAGAATCTTTTATCTCCTTGGGAAATCTGTCAGGCATCAAGCTGTACGGGGGAGCAAAATGCTGTGAGAACCTATCAGAGAGATTGAAAACACAGTCCTTCCCTTTCAGGTTCTTAAACACCGTCTGGGAGGATCAGACACAGGCATAATAAAGTTTTTTAAGGACAGTTTGCAAGCAAGACATTGCTTGAAGAGAGAGAGAGCGCTATTTTATACCTCTTGGAGTTGAGGAGCAATGTAGAAAATTTTCAAATGACTCCCCCCAAAAAGTAAGCTGAGGCGCAGCAGCTTACTTACATCTGGACACACCTACTTGTTAGATGAGTGACTCATGAAGTGGAGAAGAGCTTGGGGGAGGAGAAGGAGCCAGCCTTAGACACCAGCTCTCAAGCCAGGAGGCAGAGCAGGCACCTCTCCTCCCCCACCTGCTTCCCCTGAGCTCTCCCCGCCTGCCCACCCCTCTGGATGACAGGCTTGCCAGCCCCTGGTTTTCATGCATTCCAAGGCGCCATGAATGATGTGTGGGGCTCATCTCCAGAAAACATCAATCTCATGTTCAAAACTCTTCTGGGCCTTGTTGCTGCCTGTCTGAGCAAGTGGCTCTGTCTTATTTATCCTCCAATATCTCCAGTGTCTGTTGCAGTACCTGCTCCTTCAGTGCTCAATGATTAACTCGTATAATGATCCATTATCTCCTGTCAATAGATAAAGGTCAAATTTCATAATCTAGCTCTCAAAGTACCCAGGCTGATTCCTTCACCCTGTCTTTCATCTCAACATCTCTCCACTTTTTTGTATATGTTTAGATTCAGCTAAAACGCTCCATTCATCAACCCTGTGTCAGGACCCCTGTCTCACCCTCCTCTCACTCTTTCTCCTCCTGGTCTACATATCTGGATCCCTTCTCCTCACCCACCTCTCTAACTTTCCTCTCGAACTTTCCAGTCCTATGCCACCCCTCTGTGAAGCATTCCCGATTCACCTCAGGATGGTTTTTTTCTTTTTGGAACATATAATTTGTCCCATCCACATGGCTTTTAGAAGATTCTCTCAATTGTAATTAGGTATGTTTCAGACAAGAATTGAGTTTTTCCCACCACCAGGGGAAATCTCTACATCTCCAGAAAAAGCTAATGCATCAATTAGAAGCATTCATGAAAATAATTTCCTTCAGGAATAGTTTCATAATATTATATAAGGATATTTGTTAAGTATTTCTGATGGGTAGAAATTGAAAGGCATATAACAATATGTTACTACTTAAATTTCACTGCTCCTGACTAAAGAGTGGGCCTGGAAATAAATAGAATGTGTACACTGAGAAAACTTATCAATGATAACACCATCATTTTGTGATATAAATAAATGTATAAAGGAACAAAATAAGGCAGTGGTTCAATAGGGTGGGATTAATTAGGAATGTGAGGGAATAGAATTCACAGGACTGCTGTTAACTCACACTTATATTCTGGATCTCCTCCCATAAACCAACATCCTGTCCAAGTAGTGACTTGTCCATTGTGTAAGTGAAGGAGAGCTTCAGTCCCAGAGTGACCCTCAAGTGTCCTTGTCACTTAACTCTGTACTCATTGTGCTGCTGCAAAGGCCCTGTCCATTTCCTCACTATGCAATTCAATAATTCAGTAATTGCTGATGTTTTTTGGAACCTTGTTTAAAATCCGGTTAAAATAAAACTATTAAAATTTTAATGTACTAGAACTGGATCAAATTCAGTAGCTTATGGTTAATATTAATCAAATGACCACCTATTTTATCTGCTTCAGATTCTCTTGCTAGACTGTTTTCAGACAGAAACATTGGAAAGTTCTGTTCTTGTTGTATAATTGCTTGGTGGCTAAAGGGCGGCTGACAATCTACCTCTGCACAGGTTTAAGAGTTTTTTGCATACACCAAGATGGAGCAAATAGTCCATCCATTGCATTTGTTTGCCTTTGATGCTCTATCATTATGAAAAAGTCTGGATTATCAATGTAGACAGGCAATAGAGGAGCTTCCTTTCGGTCACTCATCTGGCCCTAAGAGATGCCTCATTGATGTGGGCATTGTACAGACCACAGACAAAGTCCAAATGCTGACCCTCCATTAGAGTCAAAGCAATGAGTGCTGACAGTTAGGGAATATAAATTCTCCAGATAGCAACAATTCCACCTACCTTCACAGTGTTTTCAACTCTTTCTTATCTAAGTGGCTCTTGGAAACTAAATATTCTATTTCCATTCAAGATAAGAAAAGCTAGGAATTCTTAACCTAATTATCTAGCACACACAAAACTGGAAATAATTGATTAAAAAATATTGTCCCATGTTATCCAGATTTCATGTTACCAGATAGGAAGTCTGGTGTATTATGAGGGAACATGGGAGACTTTTCCAGTCCGGTTACAAACAGAAAGTAGCTTTTTCCAATCAGAGAGGTGATAAGCGTGACATCTATCATTACACAAGGGAGAATGCTGATATCTCCCGAGAGAAAGAAGTGCCATAGGGGACAGTGATGCAGCCTATGGAACAGGGGAAGGCAGACAGCTATGGCCTCATGCGTCTGTTTCCATTAACAAGTCCACACAGCAGCGATCATCTCACAGAACACGATGGAGGAAAGGGAGCTTCCTGAAGGAATCCACTGAAAAAGACTCAGGACTTCAAGACTGCACTTTGAGCAAGTACATAAGCAAAAACCTAAAAATTATCAGTGCTGAGAAAAAATTATAATAAGGAAAAAAGCAGTTGGCTTAGAAGAGAACAATCTGTCACGCAAGGAAACGATCCAGAGAGAACCACATTTGTTCCCTTTGCCACATCGCTTAAGGGCTAATAGCACTTCCTTAGTGAGGAGGAACTGGAGATTTACATCTGAATCTACTGTGTCTTTTTTATAGTTTGTTGTGTGTAAATAATGAATATGACTTCCTTTACCAGCTTGGGCAACAAAAATGGTCACACAACTCTTATTTTTTTTAGTGAGGCACTTGTACCTCCACATATCTTTATTAGTAGGAATTCTAAGCACCTTTTTGGGAGAGTTTCTCTCCCCGAGGCTGTCCAAGCATCCAAGATTTTTGTTCAAAGGGAGCCAGTGCAGTCACTCCAGGATCATTGCTCCCACAGCCTTCAGGATCACTCACATTCAGCATTGTTATCCAAAGCTGTGAATGGTAGAGATCTTGACAAGATTCCAGCCTCAGCCCCCAAATACTGGAAGCAGTCTTGGCCCACAATCCTTAGGCTTTAGCATCAATCAGGTGTCACCAGATTGCCCTGCCCCTCCCCACATCGTGCACTGCTTTGCCAGACCTTGGCATACCCTTCCCAAGCAGTTAGCTCCAATAGGTTTCCCTAACTTTAAAACTCACTTAAGACTCTTAGTTTTTCCCTCCCAGAAAGACTCTAGCTCCTTACAGAAATAGCTTCAACTCCACCCCAGAGCTCTCATTTTCCAAGAGAGATTCCCTTTGTCAAGGTCAAAACATTCCTCTGAGCCCATTCTCCCAGCAATGAGTGCCTAGTTGCCCACATTTGTATGTTTAAGAGAGGTCCCTCAGCAACTCTGAAACACAAGAAAGTCATACCTTTGGGTGACTATCTCTAGCTAACTATCGAAGAGGCGGGCAGAGTCAACGTTCTAAATTATTTGTCTGCATCAACAGACAATAGCACACAAAATTACAGATAGTAAACACATATTGACTCCTCATTTCAGAGTATGGTTTCACTCATCCTTCATGAATTATTTTATCATCTTCCTTCAAGTATTTTGATATTCAGTCACCTACATGAGGTTGATCCTTTCTAAGGAATATAGCTATTTTTAGTTACTAGTATGTGGGAAGAATAAAAAGGATGAGAAGCACCTCAGGAGGCTGCCTTGGGGAGTGATATTCCTGTTTTGGTACTTGAGCATGTACTAATGTAGGCATATGCTGCAGAGAGATATCCATGACTGTCCATGCAGAGGGCCCTGGTGGAGCCAATGGCACAGGAATGATTATCCTTGCAAAAAGGGAAAAGAGAATGAGAAAGAAAAGAAGCAAGGTGACTATGTTGGGCAATTCTGCTCTAACATCCCAGAGCTCTTGGCCACTGGTGGTGTGAAGTGCCTCCTTCTTCCGCAAACACATGGACCTGCCAACCATCACTAGGAAAGCACAGAACCATACGGATGATCCATTCCAATCTCGTGACAGAGTTAACACACGTCATAACATGGTGAGGCAATGAAAAAATGAGACAGTTCTGGTTCTTCAGTCTTTATATCTTACTCAATGTTGTGAGAATTTCTAACGTTTACTATTTGGTCATATCTCTAATAAAGCTTAGAGAAAACCTACCTCTCAGTGTTCTGAGGAATGAAAACCTGTAACTGGATGTCATCACTATCAATCATCTTGGATCTGAAATGAGATCTGGGGAGTTCAGTGTGGCTCTGGTATGCTGAGAGGTTGAGCACAGAGACATGTACACTGTAAAGTCTCCAGGAAAAGTGGGGAATGGGTCAGCAAGCTGAGGTCACCAGGCAGCCTGCCCACTTAATGCCTGTCAATTCCACAAGGACAGAGATTGCTTCTGCCCCAGTCAGCACTATGTCACTATTGCCTAGCACAGTGCCTGGAACTTTTAAGAATGCTCAATAAACAGTTATTGAATAAGTGAATGCACTCTTTTATAAACTATTAAAACATAACTATATAGTAAAAGGGCTTCTCCAATGTTTTAGTCATTCCTATAAGCGATGGCACAATAATAGCAAACACATTCAGATATTCCCATGAATACTAAAATAATAAAAACAAACGTCTTAAGATTTGTCTTGAGATTAAAGATAAAGAAACTGAGGCCCAATGAGATTAAGTATATTGCCTAAGGTCACACACCATTGGCAAGAGTCAGATCCAGGATTCAAATCAAGGATATGCCTTGAAGCTCTATAATGCTGCGCTCTGATCACATGACATGATATGAACACATACGCTGGAGTTAGTCATAAGACTGCCCAGAGAACAGTGTTATGAATACCACTTTGATTCACCTAAGATATTGGCCTGTATCTACTACAGTCATTACTCCACTGGAGGTCTGGCTTCACTGAAATTCTCTGCTCCTTTTGTGAAGTCTTCATGGCTTCTTTCATTTCTGCACCTACCCCAGGTACATTCTCTTATTATATATCAGTTTCTGCTTGGAGGCACTGTTTGCCCTCCACTGGGCTGTGTTGTGGCACTGTTTCCACATTTCAACTGCAGAAGATATGCCATAGCTTCCTATGACTTATTTCCCTGCCTCCCAAGGTGATAGTGGGAACTAATGCTGTTGGGGAAAGTTTGTTTTGTTAAGAGTATTGTGAAATCAATTGGAAATATTCTAAGGAAATTCAAAATAAAAATAATTCTTCATCAGATGCATAAGTTTGACCACATACATTCACGACACATTTTTCTTTCTGGTCAAAAAAAAGGAAAGAAGGTTTCCCTTCGCTAAATCAGAGACAGAATTAAGAAACTCCAGATCAGTTACGTTATCCTATCTGGCCAGAGGTTTTGAAAAGGTGATTGAAAAAGAAAGAAGTTTCTCCTGGCTTAAACATTGTCTGCCTCCTTTGAGCTAACTCTCATAATATAGTGATTATGATGATTAAAATGTACTTCATACAAATGCATGAGATGGTAAAACTACAGACCAATGGTCAGTAATCCCGAAGTAGGAAAAGGCCTCCAAGGATAGTATTGAAAGTAGTATTCTCCTGCCGAAGATGTCTAAGCTAGCGACAATGGATCATATTGTCTTCTCAGGGAGGCCCTGAAACAGAGGCACGCAAGCTGGCCCAAAGGTCGGAACTGCACTGAGAAATAACAGGTGTAATCAATGTCCATAAAATGTTTTCAAATACATAGTTTTGTGCAAGGACTAACAGTAATAATGGTCCTAACCCAGGTGAGATGTACTGCTCTTAGAGTTACCTGCTCACCTGCCACTTGTCTCTCACAACAGAGTACCACTTAGGACATTTTCTCACACTTCCATAAATGAGAAAATCACGGCCTTGGTGCTCTATAAGTATTAGTTCCTGAGAAGACCAACTTACCCACAAGAACTGTATTCACATTGCCTTTCTGTGGACTTACAAAATAAAACTCTGTGGAATTACAGGCTTTTTTACCTGGTCCCTGTTTTCTCCAAATTGCTTTGGGTTTCTGGTTATGTATGAAGGTTAAGCTTGGCCGTCGTAACTGCTGAGCCTAAGAGCGGAGGCAGTTCTCTTTCTGCAAAACCATCGCAAGGGACTTCACTAGACTTGCATGTGAATTTTTTCTAATTGGGCCCAAAATTTATTTACTGAAAATTGGAAACTATTTCATATGAAGATAACTTCTAAATATAAGTAGAAAAAAATGGAAAAGAAACCACGTGTACTATAGGGTTTTTTGGTATTATTTAATTCAGATGAGATTTGTTCAAAAAAGTACTTGTAAGGAAATTTATTTAATATGACTAAAATGTCAAGGGGTCGATTTTCATCCCATCTTGTGCTGTTATAACAACGTAGATTTCCTTTATGCCATAAAGAAGTGTCTCCATGTTATAAAAGACAAAATGTTTTTCATGCATGTATAGACTTTAATCTGCATTTTTAAAAAAATTCCTTTGAGCCAAATTCTAATAAAACTTCACAGGAAAATTCCTACTGAGGCTGATCGAATTCCAATATAATTTGAAAGCAATTAAAGTTTATCAAAGGAATTGTGCAGTAGAGTTATCCTGGAAATGAATCCGGCCCAAAGGGAGTAAAACAAGCATACCTAGGTCTGGAGCAGCCCTAAGATATTCCTTAAGTTCCATTGACTCACTAAGACTGTGGTGTTCCAGGGCGGGGAGCGGGGAGGTAAAGCACTACAAGGCAGTAGTTTATGCAGATTCATTTACATCTCAGAAATTGAAGTTTCTTAAAACTCAATAGCTTCATTTCCAAACGGGCATTCCTGTACAACCTGTAGTATAAAACTTCTAGAACGCTTTATTACAATGTCCTCTAAGTCTGATACAACACAAAATTTCCAGTTTAAAATCCTTTCTTCTGTGTTGTTTTTATCTTTCTTAAAAATGTCCAAAGGGCCATTATCTCACACCTCACTCCCTCAGTAAGTACCAGTTAAGAGCTTATTGCAGAAGCAGCACAAGAAACAACTCTACACAAAGGCAGGGAACATGTTTAAAATAAGGAAAGAGTGTTTCTGTGTGCATATCCTTAGGAGTTGCCTTACATCATCAGTGTATAATGCTTCATGTCTTTTTATAATACTCAATACTAAGACCCAAGATAATATTCTGCATTAAATTACTATAGGTTGCTTATTGTATCAATATTTGCTATACTAATATGTTCCAATAGAAGTGGATGGATTCTAAGAAAAATGAGGTTTATTGAATGTCTATCTATGCACATGCCATCTTGGGGTTAAGTTTGTAAAGTTAAGACTTGAAAATCATTAATCAGCAAATACTAATTAATCACTTTTAATTAATAAGTTAGAAGAGAGAAATTGGAGAAATAAAATTTCAGAGCAATTAACTCAATAAGTTAATAACTAATATTGTTATGTCAATTTCATTGTCATTTTAAGAAACTTTATCAAACAGCATGAGTCTGCCCTCAATCACAATGATGATATTTGACATAAAATTTTGAAAAATATGCTTACCCAAGTGAAAAATTCCAAAAGGGAACTGATTGCCTGACATTTTGAATAATGCACTACCTTAAATAACAGAGAATTACATCCAGAATGGCAATGTGAGGAACTCCACAGCCCTGCTGCTCCCCAAAGAAACAACCATAACTGGCAGAATAAAAAAGAAGAAGAAGAGGAAATTTAAAGTACGAAATTAAAATATTAAAGACTGTTAGCTGTATGAGGGTAACTAGGTCAACCACCAGCTATTTTATAAGCAAGAGCCAGGGAAAGAGATAGCTAAGAATTATTATCCTGGGGTCAGAACAAACATCGAAGCTGACCTCCAAACTACTCCTGCAAAGAGGCCTGGATTTTTTTTCAATTATTTTATTGAGGTCATAATGGTTTATAACGTGTAATTTCAGGTGTACATTATTATCTATCACTTTCTGTATAGAATGCATCATGCTTACCACCAATAGTCTAATTTTTATCTGTCACCATACATATGTGCCCCTTTAACCCTTATGCCCAATCCCCAATCCCCTTCCTCTCTGGTAACCACTAATCTGTCCCAAAGAGGCCTAAATTTAACTGAATTCTATATGGAGTAATTTATGCCCCAAGGCATTGTCAAAAACAATAGAGCAGAGCAATCAGCTAACAATTAGTGGACCTAACAGCTAGGTGTGATACCAATGGAGGCAAAGAGCTTAGTGACAGACCAAGGAAAGGGACAATCAAAGAAAACCCGGTTAAATCATTCTCATCTGAGGGTGACTGGGCACATGCCCAGAGCTGCAGCTCTCTGAGGAGCCACATCATAGGCTTCACATCACATGGAAGAGTAGATATGATGAAAACAGTCCAGCCAAACCACTAAACAAATAAACAAGCAAGCAACCACCAAAATAAGCCCCAGAGGGGGCAAGGGGAGGAAGAGGGTAAAATGAACAGACACTAGAGAAATATGGAACACTATTAAGTGCACTAACATAGGCATAATAGGAGTACCAGAAGGAAAGGAGAGAAAGCAGCAAGAAAAATGACTTGTCACGCAGAAAGGAACCCCATTAAATTTAATAGTTGACATCTCATTAGGAAGAAGAGGCCAGAAGGCAGTAGGATGTCATACTCCAAGCACTAAAAGAAAAACTGTCAACCAAGAACCTAATATCCAGCAAAACTATCTTTCACAAGTAAAGCTGAAATAAAGACATTCCCATATAAACAAAAACTAAAAGAATTTGTTGCTAGCAGACTTGCCCTACAAGAAATATTAAAGAAAGATCTTCAGCCTGAAACCAAGTAAGCCCAAACAGTAATCTGAATCCACACCAAAAAACAAAGAGCATTGGTATAGGTAACTATGTAACTGTAAAAGATAGTATAAATCCATATTCTTTCCTTTTTTCTCTTAATTAAAAAATAACTGTATAAAACAATGTTATATAGTTGTACTGTTAGGCTTAGAACATATAGAAATGTAACATATTTGACCATAACAGCACAAAGGAGGTAGGTAAGAACAAAGCAATATTGGAGTAAGAAAATGACACCAGATGGTAACTTGAATCCATAGACTCAAATTTAAAAAATAAGAAATGGTAAATAATAAGGTTAATATAAGAAATTTTATAAATATATACTTGTTCTCCTTTCTTTTCTTAGCTTTTTAAATAGACATGCAATTATATAAAGTAATAATTATAACAATATATTGATAGGTTTGTAGCATATATAAATGCAGTATGTGGAATAATAATAGCACAAAAAAGGGGAATGAGGGAATAGAAAAATATAGGGGAAGCATTTCCAATATCTCACTGTAATGAAGTTAATACAAATCTGAAGTAGCTTCTGATAAATTAACATATAGGTGGTAAGCCCTCAAGCAACTACTAAGAAAATAAACTGAAAAAAAGTTAAATAAAAATCATTAAAGCAACTAAAACAGTACACTAGAAAATATTCACCTAATGCAAAAGAAGGCAATAGAAGAAGAATAGAGGAACCAAAAGAAAAAAAGACATGAGACAACAAAAAGTAAAATGGCAGACATAAATCCAATTATATCAACAACAGCATTAAATGTGAATGGGTTAAACAATCCAATCAAAGGCAGAGAGATTGTCAGGCTGAACGAAAAAAAAGAACTAACTTTAACCTGTCTACCAAGATGTACTTTAGATTCAAAAATACAAATAGGGTAAATGTAAAAGGATGGAAAAAGATGTATCATGCAAACAGAAAGCTGGAGTGGCTATACTATCTGACAAAGTATTTTTTAAAGTGAAAATATTGCTAGAGATAGAGGCATTTTATAATGATGAAAGGGTGACTCCATCAGGAGGATATGAAAATTATAAACATATATACACCTAAACAACAGAGGCCCAAAATGCATGAAGAAAAAGCTGATGAATTGAAGCAAGAAACAAACAATTCAACAAGAATAATTGGAGACTTCAATATCCTACTTTCAATAACAGATAGAAATAGGAAGAAGATCAACAAGAAAAGAGAAGACTCGAACAACACCATAAGCCAACCAGACCTAACAGACATCTATAGAACACACCACCCAACAAGAGCAGAATACACATTCATCTTAAGTCTAAACAGAACATTCTCCAGGATGAACCATATGTTAGGCCATAAAACAAACCTCAATAAATTTAAAAGGGTTGAAATCATACAAAGTATGTTCTCTAACCACAATGGAGGGAAATTATAAATCAGTAACAGAAATCTGAGAATTCATAAATATGGGGAAATTAAGCAACACACTCCTAAATAACCATTAGGTCAAAGAAGAAAACACAAGGCCAATTAGAAACAAAAACGTAACAAACAGAACTTACAGGATGCAGCTAAAGCAATGCTTAGAGGAAAATTTATAACTGTAAATGCCCTTATTAAAACAGAAGATCTCAAATCAATAACTTAATCTTCCACCTTACGATACTGGAAAAAGCACAAATTAAACCCAAAGAAAGCAGAAGGAATAAAGATTAGAGCAGAACTAAATGAACAGAGAATACAAACACAGTAGAGAAAACCAACAAAATCAAATGCTGGTTCTTTGAAAGGATCAACAAAATCGGCAAGCCTTTAGCTAGACTGACCCACAAAAAAAGAGAAGACTCAAATTATCTTAACTGATAAACCTTCTGAGACAATATTACTTTACACATCATCAGGTACATTAATTACCAGAGGTGCTTATATATGTGTAAGCTATGTGGAAAAACACTCGTTTGTCACCTTTTTTTCCTGTGTTAGGTAAACAAAATCTACCCTAAATTAAATTTCAAGATCTGTGAAATTTGTCATTTGTCCCTAGTTAACTCCTCCCACACACACACTTTTGCTTTGAGAGGTTCCTTTCCCAACTTCAGGGCCCATCAAATACTTTTACTTTTCTTTCCCAGGCCACAATGAAAACTGGACAGATTTGAGATCAGTTACTTGCACTTCTGCTAACTGACAAAGTACCCTTTCAAATTCATTCCTACAAAAGCATCACTATAAACAGTATTCATATTCTGAGTCTGAGCTACCTGATTGTGGAATGAAGGGGCTTTCCATATTGAAGAATATTAAGTTTCTGCACAACCTGCCCAATGGACACCACAAGCTGAACCAAGTAGTTCATTTCAGTCTTTTGCCTCAGAAAATACACAGTAAATAAATTTGACTATTTCAATTAAAAAAAAAACATTTTGGAGGGGGAAATATGAGCAAATAGATAACAGCCTGAAAGTCATCGGAATTAGTGTTTCCTGTTATGCTTCTTTTGCATTTTTCAGGGACGGACAGTTGGAGACCACAAGAAGTGTTAGAAGTTAAGTCCAAGAACACTCTGGCTGCTCAGTGCCAACCCATTAGGAGCAGAGAAGCTGGGGGCCTGTGCACTGTTTCGTTCCATGGCCTGAACCCAGGGTCTACCAAAGGAAAGCCGGGACGCCATCTGATCGGCCTCTCAGTCACAAAAGGATTCAGATCTCATCTTTTGGTGTTAACTATAAATGAGGCTACACCTGCAGCCAATGGTCGGCAAGGGTGTGGTACCACTTTTTGTCTCTAAGTGTTTAAATATGCCACAGTTTTTGTAACCGTGATTGGCCATTTCTTCATTTTTGTATACACCACCAAAAAAAAGCATCCAGGGCCTCTCTCTGCCTCTCCAAGGCTCTGCCTGATGCTGCCCTGATGTGGCCCATGGTGATGGGCAGATCCCACCCCTTCACGAGCCTCGGCTTTCCTCACTCTGCTGCGGCTCTAGTCCTTTCTATCCCTGCCCAGGCCTCCACCAGGAGCCTCTTCACCTCCATTTTCAGGGGTACTTGGCGTGATACTTACTTGTATTTAAGACTTTCATTATTACAACTGCTACCTAACACATCCAAAACCTCTCAACACATACTTATTCCGCCTGTATTATTTCTATTTCCAACTTAGATATTTTGCATCACAAAAATCCCTCCCAATTTGGATTATGATGTTGAAGTCATTAGTTTTACAACAATAATTATAATAACAACAAATAACCTTTATTAAGCACTTGCTTTGTGCCAGGCACTCTTACATAAATTATCTCACTCTGTCACATCTAACTACATCTAAGCATATGCTGAAATTTTCCAGTAGCACTTAAAATTAATTAAAATAAGGACATTGTTGCTCATCTTTGAAAGAAACATCTCAATATATGAAGAAGTGAAATCCATAGAATAAAATATTTTAAATTCTTACAAAATACACCACACTAAATTATCATAGGATACTATTAAATTTATGTTTTTATCATGGAAAATAAAACTATTCTCAGTATGTCGTACCCACTTTCTTTTTATTCTATTTCTTACACCTTTCTCAAATCTCTAGAAACCACAGCTTCTAATACATCAAATAAATACAATTAGATCCACATGTTCAATTAAATCTTTTAACTATGAAAGTTATATAAATGAGTATTACGTTCTTGCATTAACTCCCCAATTGTTTTCTATAACAAACGAGCCTGACATTAACTGTCGTATGAGGGCTGAAAAATAACATGAGATACGATTTTTACCAATCCTTCACATTCCATTTTGAAGCTGTATGCTGTTCTTGATCACAACTCCTATTTTATTATCAAGAATTACATTGTCCTCCAAATGAGTGAATTTTCTGTTGGAGACAGGAAATGAAAGACCGGTAACGCTGAAAATGTATTTTTCCTGTTTCAATATTAATATACAATATATATTCATATTACTAACAAGTCTGAAAACTAGTTTCATTTCTTCTACACATAAGCAATAAACAGTATGTGCAAAAATATGAATACTAGCAGCAGTGATGAGGATATACAAGATGGGGTTTCTTTTGAAGGTACGGCCATTTCAAATATTTCACTAGAGCATGTGTACTGGCAGCTGTCACACACGTCCATCAAGTTGGATTAGATGAAGACAAACAATGCAGGCTTTGAGGATGAACCGAAGCTGCTGCTCAAAAGTTTCCATTTCTCATCCAAGGGCACCACAGGACCATTGTCTTCCTCCTTCAGGCAAAAAGAATGAATCAATTATGTTACTGACATTCCTCCCCAGCAGACTGAAAAGTCTTTTTACAGTCCAACGAGAGACAGGAAAAACTAAAAATTTCCTAAGAAAATGGGGCAATTCCAAAAATATCTTCATGCTCAAGTCTGTCATCTCTGCAATTTTTCCAGAAAGTCTACCATATTTTATTTCTATGGCAGAATCTATTAATGCAAAATTTCATAGAAACAAATATTTTCAACCAAAATAAACTACTGTTTGAATTTTCTAAACAAAAATGTCTATATCATGTTTTAATAAAGTTTTAAGTTATTGTCATTAATTTCATGTGTAATAAATATCACAGATGGTAATCGCTTGAACACAAAGACCACCTCTTCCTAGTCCTCAAATAACTTTACAATTCTATTAAATAAATGGGTAAGTAATATAGAATAATACATGAAACAATAGTACTTTTTGAGATAATGAATTTCCCTTTTAGTAAAATGATATTAGCTAAGATTTTAGTTCAATAACTTCTACTCGTGTTGCCAGAGATGGGAATGGTGAAACTGACACTTATACAGTTGCTAAATGTAAACTGGTCCAGTCTTTTGGACAACAAGTATCTATTAAAATTTAGAATGCATACACTTTTGGACCCAGAATTATGCATCTAGGAGCTTAACATACAGATACAACCATCTGATCATGCAAAGATCTTATGTGTAGGGATATTCACTGCAGCAAAAAACTGGACACAAACTAAATTACTTCCTTCCTTAATAAATTACGATGCAATGGAATACGCTTTAAAATGGTCCATATATGGTGTGGATGTGGATGTGCCTGAACATATATACATGTCCATGTATGTATGCATATGTGCATATAAATATATATATAATTTCCGGTACAATTTAATAGAAAATATTTATAATGCTGGGATATATATTTCCAAACTACATTTCAAAGAAGATAATGAGTCATGATCATGTCTTCAAGATTACGTCTCAAAGCTATGATTTCAAAGTTAAAATAAGACATTGTTTACATGTATATTTGACAATTATAACCTATGTAATGAGAAAACAGCCATTCTGAGTTGTGCCTAGGCATTTTACAGTATGACAACCCTGTTCTCATCCAGAGTCTAGACATTTAGACAAGGACCAAAGATTAGGATTTCTGCCACAAGTTCCCACCTTGCTTCTCCCAGGGCACCTTTTAAAATGACCACTCAGAGTTAAGCCCTCAAAAGCTAGTGACTGCCACCTCAATCACCTTATAAGTAATAGGTGCTTGCTACCCTGCTCTCCATCTCCTGATGACTCATGCATGACCTGGGATAGAGAACTGCCCTTCCCAAGGTTAATTGTGCCCCTGTTCTGGGACTTGTAATTAGCAAACCTTGTGACTTTACCTCCTTTGTGTCAGTGTAGTGAAACCGTGCCTTCAATCAAAATGGCCCCAGGGTTTCCACTTCCCCAAAGTGGAAGCTCAGATGCCAGGAAAGAGTTACCAGCCAACTCCTGTGGTTGGCTGGTGTCTCCTCATTCAGCAGTAAGAATCTACATATTCAACTTAACACACCAACTCTGAGTTTTGCAATAAATTATAAATCAAAGTGACTGACATGAAATTGACTGATGATTAAAATTGTAAAGCCACAGCATTTCAGAGCTAAAGGGAGCCTAAAGATCACAATGTATGAATTTTCTGCAAAAGGAAAATAACCCAGAATCCTCCGTTTCCTAAAATGTGTTCCACGTAACTCAAGAAGTTGATCAAAAAAATGAATCCACATTCAAAAGAAGTTTGGAAACTATGGTTACATATAGTAAATTATGGTTCTTTCATACAAAACTGTCTCAGAGTTCTTGTAAATCTCCAACGAGAGGATATTATATGCAGGCTTCTCCAAATTTATGTGGACAGTCATCTCTTGATTTGACAAACAAATGTCTTGATGGACGAAAGCTCTGCAGAACACATTTGGGAAAGGCTAGTCTAGAGGCAAATATTCCAAGTTTATGAAAGTAATGAAATTTCATTTTAAGAATATATCCAACCATTTTCAAAATTAAGCTGCCATGCTCCAGAACATCAATTAAGCCAAAGACAGGTAAGTAAATACACAATTGCTCTAATCAAACAAGGTCAGGTCTTGACCCAAGGCATTTTGACATTGAACATACATCCACATGTGCATGTGCTCATAGGTGTCTCACTCATTTTTGAAGCTCTAAGGCTTTGATTTAGAGGGTTCTCAATGAATGCTGAATGAACTCCAACTTACCTGAGTATGGATTCTGCTGGTGAATTTAAGTACTCACTCTGCTAAAATCTCCTTCACGGAAGAAAATAAAGGTAATAGCCTATGCTTATTGAGCTTTTTCTCCTCTATATTTTTCAAACAAAGAAAATGTCACCTTCTGATGCCAAGACACTCTGAGGATGATGTTTATATTAACTCCCTTCCAAGATGGATGTTTGATCTTGTTCACTGCAGATACCAGATTACCTGAGTGTCTTCACTTGATCTTTCAACTGATCACAATCTAGGGTACAGATTTGGAATCAGAGACCCAAATTCAAATCTCAGCTCTGCCACCAACTTGCTGCAAGATTTTAGGCAATCTGCTTGCCCCTCCCGAGCCTCAGATAACACCACCTCCTTTGCAGAGCTTGTGTGAGAAAGTACTATGACAACAGATATAATGTGACAACAGTGCCTCCCAGGCATATAACTGAGCTACTATTGACGATTTCAGTTGATTTTATAGACATTTCACTAGCTGAAAATTGAACTACTAAATGGCCTATTATTTTCCACAATGTGTTTGAAATTTACTTTTCAGTATTTCAGAGAAAGTTTTCATGGGATGGAATCATACTTGATCTCATCTGCACTGTGTTCCCAAGGTCCAGCATAATATCTGGCCCAAAGCAAACACTCCAAGAAAATGCAGGTATTTATGTATGTGTGTGTGTGTACATACACACATAAAAAAGTATAACAAAACGGCAGTAGCAATTGCTTTTTTTTTCTTGGTGAGGAAGATTGGCCCTGAGCTAAGATCTATGCCAATATTCCTCTATTTTTTGTATGTAGGAAGCCACCACAGCATGGCTTGATAACCAGTGCGTAAGTCCATGCCCTAGATCCAAACCCACAAACCCTGGGCTGCTGAAGCAGAGCATGCAAACTAACCACTATGCCATGGGCTGGCCCAAATTTGTACTTTTATTTGTATCAAAATTATACATGCACATAGTTTAAAGAGTTAAACAGTTCTAGAAGGTTTTTTATGAACACTATCAGTCCCCTGTCCCATGTGGCACAAATTTCCTCTTCCTCAACTCTTTTAGCCGATTATTTTATTAAAACCATAGAACAAGTAGTGTGATTGTATTGCTCCTTTTCAATTTTCTATTTTAGTACTGTCTGTAGACTTTCCCTATGGAAAATGAAGGTGTGACTCTTGCCTCCCATCAGGCCCCCACACCTCCCCACATCATCCATACACACATAAGCTCTTTCCTTCACTCATCCTTCCAATATGGTTATATAGTAACTTTGGCTGGATCAATCAATATTCAATTTCTATTACTGTGATGATGTCAATATTATTCAGAGCTCAACTACATGTATTAATCCAGTCACGTGCCACCTAACAATGTTTCGGTCAACAATGGACCACGTATATGATGGTGGTCCCATAAGATTAGTACCCCGTAGCTTAGGTGTGTATTAGGCTGTACCATCTAGATTTGTGGAAGCACACTCTGATGTTCACACAACGAAATCGCCTAATGACACATTTCTCAGAACATGTCCTCGTCATTAAGCAACGCATGACTGTATATCATTAGTTTTCTTTTCCTGCACAATTTTTTTTCTCTAGAGCGAATAATTACCTTGGGATTTTTCCACTTCAGTTTTCTACGTACTCTATCAAAAACTACCTATCAATTGCCTGACTCTCCTCTCAAGAAGTTAAGGCATATCCTGCAATCTATCAATTTCATCTTCCTGGAGAAAGCTCTTCTGGAACCTTCTCATCTGCTCACATCTGGACTGACATCCTCTATGCCTACAACTTCATTTCACTATCATTCTGGCAATCTCCATTGCCATTCTCCTTTATTAGATTTCCTATTTTCTAAATCCCACATCTGTTTTCTCAGCTTACTCCATTTTGGTGAAGCACATCTTTTAGTAGCTTCCTGGGAAATAAATTTTCAATGACCTTGATATCTGAAAATGACTTTGAAAAGTCATTTCACATTATTGAACGTTTGACAGGGGAAGAAATTCCAGGTAGGTTGTAATTTTGCCTAAGAATTCTAAAGGTCATGCTTCACTGACTTTTAGCCTCCAGTGTTGCTGTGGAGAAGTCTGATATTCAAATTCCACATCCTTTGATTTTGGCTGGCTTCTTTTCTCCCTGTAACTTCTCCCTCTGTGTTCAGAAATCCCACAACGGTAGTGCTTTGGTGTGGGTGCATTTTGATCTACTCTGCTGGAAATTCAGTGGGTCCTTACAATTTGTAAATTTATGTCCATGAGTTTGGAGAAAATCTTTTTAATGATTTTGTTGCTGCTTTCTCTCTCCATTTTCTCTGTTCTCTCTCTAGTCTTTCTATTATTTGGATAATGAGCCTCCTAGACTGGTCCTACGGTTTTATTATTTTATTCTCTCCTCTTTTTGCTCTAGTTTCTGAGAGATTTCTTTAATTCTGTGCTACTTCTATAAATATTTTTCATTTCTTCTATCATGTTTCAATTTCCAAAAGCTCTTTTTTTTTTTAATATTCCCTTTCTTAATAGCATCCTATTCCTGTTTCATGGTTGCAATTTCTTTCCTTACCACTCTGGAGATATGAATGATTACTTTTTTTGAAGTTTTTCTCTTCCTAAGTATTTAATTCTTATAGCCTGACTTCCTCTGTGTTTTGGGCTCTTATACATAATAGCCTCTCTTCAAATACTCTTAACTGCTCATACCTAAGAATGGGAACCACCACTACAAGAAAACCAGAGCGGAGCCTCCAAGCACACAGGAAGCGCTTGTCTGTCGTGCCCTCACCATAGGATGAGCCAGCTGGGTTATTTCAGTAGAAAACCCCTGGGTTTCAGATTCTCCAGAAAGACTCTTCCAGCCCTGGGTCTGAGTAGAGCCCTTTCTGCGAGTATACTGGAGGCCAAGTGGGGGAGGAGGGGAACATGAGGTATGAGGATGTTATTTACTCACCCTATTTTCAGTGAGGTATCTTGATCCTCAACTGTGCCCATGTCCCCTAATAGAGAGATTTTCTTCATCACCTCGGGAGGATAAGCATCTCCAGGTATCCAGCAAAGGCTGGGAGGGGATTTGGAGATGTAACTGCTTCTCAACCAGCTTTTAACCGATACAGAGGATTTTACTCTCGCTTCACTTCAACTTCTAGAGATAGCTGTTGTCACCAATTCCTGGGACTTTGAGAATTTCTGTCACGTAAGCAGGCTTGTTCCTCACATCTGCCAAATCCATTACCACACAACCATCTGCTTCCAGCTTCCAAAATATTATTGCTGTTGTCTCCTCTTTTGTTTTCTCTATCCTTGTAGGTTTGTGTACTTAAAAATAATCTCTTTCCTGTTATTTTACTGCAGTTTGTGGTAGAAACAAAATTAATCACCTATGTTCAATGGATTATCATTATTTGATACAAAAGTTCCTTTTTATACATTAAGTTCTAAAGTTTCTACAATAACTGTATTACTTGGTAATCAGAATATAAATTTATTTGGTAAAACAATCTAAAGAAATGACACTATGAATATACAACAACAATCAGGCTGACTTTCTCCCCTTTGGGACTTCCTCTAAATACCCATTTATCTATATATAAATAATAAGAAAGCTTAACTGCAAAAGGAAATCTTCTACTGCACAATGATCATTGTTCATAATGAGACCTTGAAGTATGGCCATATCCTAAGAAATCTTCTAAATCATCAGCTATTTCAATATAATTATAACAGATGCTATCTTTCATGTGACTATTTCTGAATCTTAAATTATCTTCTCTGAAGATACCCTAGGGAATGCGTGAAAATCAAATCGCTATTGTAGAATTTCCCAGAAAGCTATTAAAAATAAAAAAGGATGCATGCACACATGCCCTTCTCAAAGGCTGCTGCAGGGCCCAGGGCTGACCTCCGTGCCAGGGAGTCTGGCTCAGCTAACTGATAACCCAGCAAAGCAAAGCTCTCTAAGTAAGTTAATTCAGTGTAAAATCTCAAAAATGAGAGTCTTTTAAGAACTAGCAATATGCTAGACATGAGGACTCTCTCTTTCAGAACGGTCTCTTTCTCCTGGACACTTGTAGAACACCTTCTTGGGCAGCTGTCACATGCTGCTTTGATTTGGAGTTGGCTGTGTACCTGATTTACTCCCAGCACTAGGCTGGAAGCTCCTTCAGGGGAGAGCCTTTGTCTGATTATGTTCATATTTTCACAGAGCCCCTAGAATGCTGCCATACAAACAACAGAAGGTTAACAATTAATGTCCTTTCTTTTCAAGCAAGGGCATACAGCCACCTTATTTTTCAACATACCCACTAATAACAGTATCAGATCATGAGGAAGGAAAATAAGGACAGAAAGGAGAAAGAGAAAGGAAGAGGTCAAGAGCATCAAATGCCTCTGAAGATTCAAAGGGAAGAGAGTGGGAATGATATTACTGGATTTGGAAATAGAAATCCAAGTGTATCGGAAATAAGAAAGGAGTACCAGATATCACTGTTCATTATTTAACATTATTCTGGAGGTACTAGACGGTGCAATGAGATAAGAAGAATTAAAATTATAAAGGAGGAGATAAAATTGTCATTATTTACAGATGCGATCAACAGTCTATTTAGAAAACTCAATCAGCTAAAAGGTTATCGGGAACTATATGAAAGATTAGTAAGAAAGCTAAGGGCAAACTTAAGCAATATTCTTTCAATGAAAAAATATTAACAACATAATAGAAAACTACACTAATCAAAATTGTTAGTGATAATAGCAACAACAATAATAATAGTAATAGCTCACATTTATTGAATGCTAACCCTCTGCTAAGCACTCCACTGTGTATTTTACCATATTTCATTTAATCCTCACAACATCTCTAGGAGGCCTGACTCTTACTATCTCCACTTCATAGATGAGGATACTGAGGCTGAAAGAATATTAGTTATTTGCCCAACTTGTGGAGCAGCAAGTGGAGGTGCCACGGTCCCCATCAAGCCACATCCCAGCTGACTCCAGAGCCCTCCAGATATCTCATCGTACCTTCACAACCCCCCTGTGAAGTGGATACTATTCCGGCCTTCTTTTAAGTGATGAAAAAGGAGACTGAGAGATCTCAGTAACTTTTCAAGGTCACGGAACTAATCAGTGGCGGAGTCAGTTGGAACCCGAACCGTACCCCTCTGTGCTACAGAGCCTCCGGGTTCACCAGGGACCCCAGTGCTGGAGATGGCCAGCACTGAGAGAAGGGTTTGAGAGATGTTTGCTTCTTATTCATTTTGTTCTGCATTGCTTGGATTTTCTGCCATGAACATGTATTATATTTGGAGATACGGGAACAAAGAACAAAAACAGAAGGAAATCACAGGTGACTCTTGCCACAGCAATTTCAAAAGGGAGATGGAGAGCAACACATTTCAAGAAAGTGAGGAGTAAAAAGGAGATGAGAAAGAGGTGGAAAGTATACAAGAGTGACTGACTGAAAAAATGGCAAAAACACCTTCTATAAAATATTCAATCAATGGTGCAAGCATAAATAGTATAACCCTTAGAGAAGGTATTTTAGCAATATTTTACCAAAAATGAAAACATGCATGTGCTTTTGCCCAGAAATCTCACTCCCATGAACTTATCTAAAAGAGATAAGGAGGCAAAGATACACGAGGACTTCATAATTTCCTCCCTTTTGTTATTTGAAATGTGGTGGCTTGAAAAGAGCTCAAGGTTTGCAGTCAAACCTACGTGGGTCTGAATCCTTGCTTTGCCCTTTACTGGCTGTGACCTTGAGCAAGTTACTCAACGACTCCCAGCCTCAGTTTCTTTACCTCTAAAATAAAAAGGAAAACATATGCCTCACAGGATTGTTGTGAGGATTAACGAAATAAAATATAGCAGAATGTCTGAAACATAAAAAAGTGTTTGTTCTTTTCCTTCTCACCACTCACTAACATGTCTACCTTAGAGTGAATGTATAAATTTTTTAATCTAAACTCCAGGATAAATCATACAGCTTAGTCATTTCTACATCACTCTGCATCAAAGTGTCATAACATTAAACTTAGCTTTTAAAGTTATTCAGAAGTAAACCTATGTTACGATACCTTGACACTTTCTCAATCTCAATTAGAACTAAACTAATTAACAAAATTGTTCTATACACTAGAATGCATCACATTTTTCTTCCTTCTTCCCTAATCCCTGGTGTGTTGTAAGGGTGACTGAGTATCTAATTACTTCTTAATTGAATGCACATATTATACATTTTTCACTAGTTCAAGCTTAATGCTTTTAGTCCAGAAATCAAAGTCAATGAAATTAAGTTGAATTGGGATTTGGGCAACTATTATAATGAGAGAAGGTTTGTATTATGTCTAATTATAAGTAAATGTGGGTTTTAACATTATTTCCTATGGAAATATTTCAGGTATAAGAATGTGCCATAAATGACTAATTTAGATGATGAATAACATTGTTATTCTTATTTACAATCTTTTATTCCTCATTATAGTGATTTTATTGCTGGGACCCACTAAATATAATCATTCTTTAAAGAAAAGATATCATTAGAGAACCGTTGGTTGTACCCACACTAAAACCAGAATGAACATTCATATCTGTAAAAATTACATGAGTTTCTCTGCAGCAAAAAGGTTATAGGAATTCTCGCATGCTGCAAACCGAGGAAAAACATAAATCTTGTAATATTTGTAATATAACCAGTTACATTAATCAAAAACATTTACGGCAAACCATAAAAATATTAGTATCAAAATGGCATTCCAATTCAGTTAATATTTTACAGACAGTATTTCATGAGGGCTTTTCTTTTCCTTTTTGCATTATGCAGGAGTGAAAACACTCTGAAGTAGGTCTTCTCAGACAACAAAGGTTTGTTTGCTTGTTTGTTTCTAGCTATGGGGAGCAACCATCTGGAATAATTTAGTTGAAGACCTTCAGGCAGAAGACTAGATTAAATCACTTTTTGAGATCCAATTCAATGCCATGCTCCTGAGACATCTCTGAAAATATTTCCTGCAGACAAACCCTAAAGACCTTTATGAGCTTCTGACCACTAAAAGTACAACAAGGATTTAAAAATTTTGATAGAGTTTCAAGAAGTACTGTAACGGAAAACAGACTCATCCAAAACCAATGTGATTTTCTTATTTTAACCATTAATTTATTGTGAGACTGTGTTTCTTAGTGGGAAATTTCTTGATTGGGAAAACCTCCATATTATCTAACAAATATTTCCGATTCTGTCCAAGATATTGGGCATTGTCTAGATTATTTTAGCTTTGTATGTTATCAAAACAAGTTTTAACTGGAATGTTTCTTTAATTAAAACTAAAGTAGCCAAAAGAATATGGCAAATCTATTTGTACTAACACAGAAATACCTCCAAGACCTATATAGTTAAATGAACAAATTTTTTGTATGGTATATTTTTATTAAAAATATTTTAGCATTGGTCCGGTCGCACAATGGTTAAGTGTTCAGGTTCTGCTTCGGCGGCCCGGAGTTCGCCAGTTTGGATCCTGGATGCAGACGTGGCACCGCTTAGCAAGCCATGCTGTGGTAGGCATCCCACATATAAAATAGAGGAACGTGGACATGTATGTTAGCTCAGAGCTAATATATATATATATATTTTTTTTTTAATACACTGTTTCTCACCCTTGTGAGGGTCATGTAGTACCTACCTTTCTCTTACATGGTTTCTTCTCTAACTTACCCTTTTCCCTTCTTGAGGAGATGGCTTCCATTCCTATAAAGAGGTCTAGGCTAAGCTCCTCCATACTACCATGCCATAATCTTCTCCTCCTAGAGTTTTCTACATCTAAGTAATTTGCTATGTATAATCATCAGGACCGTAACTCCCATGTAATGAAATAAAAATATTAAAAAGGTAGATCAGGGGACTTCAGTCATTTCACCATGTTTCTGTACCCCCTGTAATTGTTAATACCAAGCTACATATCAGTAGATCTAATGCAGATCAATTTTCTAACTTTCATTTTCAAAAGTCTCTGCACCTTAATAGCTGAGACATTTACATCATATGCCAATAACACAAACTTCCATGTGGATGGCAATAACAAACTACCATACTACCACCATGCCCCAATGGAAGATGGTAAGAATTAGTCACGTCATTCTTTCCCACCATGCTCAGATGTGGATTCAGAATCCTTCTCAACACTCTCAAGACAGCTCATGTCAATCAATCAGAGTTGACACACAAGTTTGAGCTCTCTGTGCCACCCATGTCTTTTATTTTTATACATCTTCCTTAACAATCCTATGTAGAAGAGAGGGAGGATGTTCTTGCAACAGTCTAGATGAGAAATGATACTAACTTGATGGATTGTGATGATGGAAATGGAGACACACAGATGGATCTGGGGGCTCTCAGAGGCAAATCTGCAGAACTAAATGACAAATTGGACAGATGAGGTGAGATGAAGAAGAAAGGTGTCAAGCATGACTTGGGTTTCTAAGAAAACTGGAAGAGAGCCAGGTGTGTGAAGGAAGATCATAAGTTCAATCGTATATATTAAGTTTGAAACGCCTTTGACATATCCAAAAGAAAAGTCATACAGACACTTGGTCATTCAATTCCAGTACTTAATAGAGAGACCTGGTTCAGGAATATAAATGAAGGGTAACAGAAGGTAACAAAAGTTGCGGGCATAGATGAGTCACCTACAGAGTGAGCGGGCCCCCAGGCTGAGGTCCAAGGACCCCACCAGGAAGGGGCCTACTGGAAGGTCCATTGGGATACTGAGCTTTTATATTTTATAGTTCCCTGGGCTATGATGACTCTGCTTTCCTAAGTCTCTATGAACTTCATCATGGAAAAGAGAAACCAGAGAGAACAGATAGCAGGTAAATGAGAAGGAAATTGAAATGAATGCCTCTTTATAAGGTTTTCTTAATAAGTCTCAAAATGGAAGAATAAAGTTAAAAAATTGATTTGGGGAAATTACCAAAAATGAGCACCCATGAGGTAAAAGGCATTATACAACAAGTTTAGATGAGAGAACCTGGTCTCAATGATTTTTTTATGGAAAATAAATTCTTCAGGTTTAAAATCATGAAACTACTATATTTAAGGTATCAGAAAATATTAATGCTCAAAATACAAGTTGGCCCATGACAGCAAAATGTTCTCTTTTCTTCTTCCAAACACAATTTTGTTTAAATTCATGGGAGGAGAAAGAAACTAAATCATTCAGGAATTTTTATCCACAATAAATTATTAACATTTCTAAAACACAAAAAGTTAAAGACAGATTTGGAACCAGGGATTATTTTCCTTGTTCAATAATCCGGGGGAAAAAAGGCCTATACAGCATTGATATTTTTCATTCTTGGGTTAATAGCAATTTTTATATCACATAATCAAAACATAATAGCTAGGTTGAGCATCCTTGGCATTTTTGCATTTTCCTGAAATCATTTTGAAATCCCTTAGGAAATCCATTCCATTTTCAGGAAATTCTATATGCTACAGTAAATAGAAAACAGCTATATCCATCGAGCTTTCATTTCTCACCCTAATGCTGTGCAACATGTTAAATTATTAGAGTGAGGAGAGTCCAAGTTCTATTGACTGAAAATATGGCTTTGAGCTTTCCATTTATCCTGGAAGGATAATAGCTTTTACCTGCTTGGTCATTCAGAGTTGACATTCCCTCTTTCCCCACAAAGCCCCCTCCCTTTCTATAATGCCTTATCATTTTCTAACCTAGAACTCTTTTAGGTTATAAAGGAAAACTGATACGAAATTGATGTTAGCTATAGCTTTCTTAAAGCTAAGAAGACAATATTATTAATTACAAAAGCATATGTGGGGAAGAGTTCAACACAGTCAAGGATGACTCCAAAAACCCAGAAAAAAAAACAAGCGCAAGTTTGACAAAAAGATCATTCCGAGATGCTTGCTTCATAACCCCTCTTTTTCTTCTTCCCTTTTACTGTTTTTTTTTTCTGACCTATTTGGAGTATACCTATATTTTCACCTTATAAGGGGAAAAAAGAAACTATTTAAAGAGGCTTGTGGCATTGGCTTTACAGAAAATAATTATAATTAATTACAGTTACTATAAACATGTGTGCAGTTTAACAATATCTGAGTCACAGGGGAAAGACGCAAGTCTTTGAACAGACAGAATAACCTTTAAAAAAAAAGGCTAATACTTAATGAAACAAATAGGGAAATAATCGTGTTGTCAGAAGGTTAGTACCAATATTATGATGTCAAGAACGACAAGTAAACTGGACCTTTCACTTGGTCTTATTTCTTGTTTGTTGTTGTTAAGATTTGGTTCTCCAACATCATATAGAAAATTCAATGGGTAAAGGATCATTTAATGTCAGTTTGCTCCCGGGAATCTGAACTAGCACCACTGACCTAAAGAATTTCCAGCACCTGGGTGAGTGATATGCCAATTCTTCAAACAAGTACAAAACCATAGTTCATACTTTTAAGTGGTAATATAAAAAGTCACAGATTATTCATGGGAATAATACGTCTTGGTTATCAAAGCCCTCCAGATGTCTAGACATGTCATGCAAAAAAAAAAAAAGTCACTTTAAGTCCAAAAACTAAAGTTATTTTATAAAACATAGCTAAAATAAACCTGAATTATTTTAAACATTTTTTAGAGAACTATCAGAAAAAAAATTTTCTCCTTTTCGGTTCCAAGAGCTTAAATGAAACATTCATGCATTAAATTCAAAGTCAGACAGCCAAATCATTTCACTTTAATAAAAATTTGAATTACCTGCCTTAGGGCATTATTAAATATCAAATAAAAAGCACACATCCACAAGCCTGATTTCCCAATATAATTTTATGTAGAACTATGACTAGATTTGTATTACACATTTCAAGATAAAAGGATCAAAAATGTATTCATAAAAGGATGAAGTCAGAATTGGAGTTGCCTTTGAAAGAATTCCTGCACCATTCTTAGGAATTTTTGGAAAAGTGACTCCCTGTAAGTAATTTCAGCCACCAAGATAAGGACACAAATCCATCCTCCTTTTTAAAACACCTAAATTGTAATCAATTTAAAACTTTGAAAAATTACATATTATCCTCCTAATGAATATGAAGTATCTGAAATAGATGTAATCTCATAAACAACATTTTAGTCTTTGTGTGTGTGTGTGAAAGAGAGGGATAAAACAGTGACAGTTATTCAGCTATTTAGAGAGAGGCAACTCTGATCTAGGACCAGATATGGATCAAAAATTCAAGGCAACAATCTTGTTTCATAAAAAGTGTCACTTATAGTTGCTGATATTCACAGAGAGTATACTAAACCTAGACTGGAGACATTCATAAATTCATGTTCACCAAACCTCATCGCACCTCATTGCCTGCCCCTCCTTCTGGGTCACTGCTATAAGCCTACCCTTCCAGCCTTCACTCTGCTCCAATCTCCCATCTTCCCTGCTGCCCTCACCTCTCCTAGCTACTACCCCAATCTTCCTTAAATAATCAAAGTAAGTCATGGGAGCATCATGGTGGAGTGAGCTTTCCCCATAAACTCTCCCCTCTAAGATACAATGAAAAGGACATTCATATTAAAACAGAGGACACCCACACAACACAAAAGGCATCTGAGAGACCCACGCAGCCATACATCAGAAAGCAGAGGTGCTGGAGCTCCCTGCCCCAAGGAAGTGGAATGATGTAAGAGAAAGCTTCTGGACAGTGACCCAGGGATTGCATGTGGCTTGAAGAGGAAATGGGGGAGGAGATTTTGGCCCTCTACAGGAACACCATCAATCTCTGAGGTCCCTCACAGCCCAGGGGAAAAGCCCCACACAGAAGTGACTAGCTATCACAGGGGTTTCTTCATCAAGCTAACACCCCAGGAGAGCAGATAGCAAGGGCAGAGCAAGAAGGCCCCAAGATCACACAGGAGAAAGGAAGTGTCCTTCCCCACCGTCCAGCACCCCAGTGCAGCACCTGGGAGCTGTGGTATGGATCATAGCAGGCTCAGAACACACACCTCTTGACCCCCATCCAGTGTCAGCAGGTCAATTACAGAAGCAGCGATTAAATATTACCACAATGTGGAAGCACAAAGCCACACCATCTAGCAGTATGAAAAAATATATTAAATCTCCAGCTCAGAGGGAAAATTATGAGTACCCAAAACCAGTCCTGAAGGCACAGAAATCTATAATCTAAATGATAGAGAATTCAAAATAGCTATCATAAAAAAGTCAGTGAGTTACAAGAAAATGCAGATAGACAGTTCAATGAATTCAGGACCTACTTCACAAAAGAGATTGACACTATAAAGAAGAACCAATCAGAAATACTGGAGATGAAAGACAATGGATGAGATGAAGAACATGGATTCCCTGAACAATAGAGCTGATATTATGGAGGAACGAGTCAGTACTACTGAGGACAGAAATATAGAAATGCTTCAGATGGAAGAGGAGAGAGAATTAAGACTAAAAAAAAAAATGGATAAATTCTCCAAGAAATATCCAATTCAATTAGGAAATGCAACATAAGGATTATAGGCATTCTAGAAGGAGAAGAGAAGGAGAATGGAGCAGAAAGCTTGTTCAAAGAAATACATAGCAGAAAACTTCCCAAACCTGGGGAAGGAGATGGAAATGCAGGTGAAAGAGACAAACAGATCTCCTGACTATATCAGTGTAAAAAGACTTGCCGCAAGGCATACAGTAGTGAAGCTGGCAAAAGTCAATGACAAAGGAAAAATACTAAGGGCAACAAGGCAGAAGAAAATAACTTACATAGGAAACCCTATCAGGCTTTCAGTGGATTTCTCAGCAGAAACCTTACAGGCTAAGAGAGAGTGGAATGATATATTCACATCTTTGAAGAACAAAAAACTCACAGCCAAGGATACTCTATCTGGCAAAAATATCCTTCAGATACGATGGAGAAATAAAAACTTTCCCAGATAGACAAAACCTAACGGAGTTCATCGCCACAAGATGACCCCCTACAAGAAATCCTCAAGAAGGCCCCCATACCTGAAAAAGAAAGAAGAAAAAGATTAAAAAGCCCTGAGTAAGGAGATAAATAGGTAGACAAAATCAGAAAATTGTAGCTGTCCATCAGAATAGGTTAGCAAATATTCAAGTATAACATTAAAGATAAAGAGAAGGAAAAAAACAAAAGTAAACATAATCTTGTCATTTTAACCACAAACTCATGACACAAGATGGAGTAAGATGTGACAAAAACAACTTAGGAGGGGAAAAGGAAAGGATTGGATCAGCTTAGTCTAAAGAAATAGGAGGTTATCAGAAAATGGACTATCTATCTCATCTATGAGATTTTTCATACAAACTTCATAGTAACCACTAAACAAAAAAGTAGAACAGAGGCACAAATAATAAATAAGGAGAAAACTAAGAAAACCAGCATAGAAAACTACCTAACCAAATTGGTAGTCTGAAATACACGGGACAAGGAACAAAGGAAATGCAGGAGAACTGAAAACAAGTGATAAAATGGTGGCATTAATTAATTAAAAAATTAATTAATTAATATGGCCCTCACATATCAATAATCACTCTAAATGTAAATGGACTGAGTTCTCCAATAAAAAGACACAGAGTGATGGGATAGATTAAAAAACAAGACCCAAAAATATGCTCCCTCAAGGAAACACATCTCAGCTCCAATGACAAACACAGGCTCAGAGTAAAGGGATGGAAGACAATACTCCAAGCTAATGGTAAACAAAAGAAAGCAGATGTTGCCATAATTATATAAGACAAAGTAGACCCCAAGATAAAACAGGTAAACAGAGGCAAAGAGGAGCAATATATGATGATAAAAGGGACACTCCACCAAGAAAACATAACACAAATATATATGCACCCAACACAGGAGCACCAAAGTATATAAAGCAACTATTAAGAAACCTAAAAGGAGACATTAACAACAACACAATACTAGTAGGGGACCTCAACACTCCACCCATATCAGTGGATAGATCATCTAGACAGAAAGTCAACAAGGAAACAGTGGAATTAAATGAAAAACTAGACCAGAAGGACTTAATAGATATATATAGAATACTCCATCCAAAAACAGTAGAATACACATTCTTCTCAAGTGTGCATGGAACATTCTTATGGATAGATCATACACTGGGAAATAAGGCAAGCCTCAATAAATTTAAGAGGACTGAAATAATAACAAGCACTTTTTCTGACCATAATGCTATGAAACTAGAAATTAACTACAAGACAAAAGGTGAGAAAGGGACAAAGATATGGAGACTAAATAACATTACTGAGCAACTAATGGATCATTGAAGAAATTAAAGGAGAAATCAAAAAATACCTGGAGACAAATGAAAATGAAAACATACCATACTAACTCACATGGGATGCAGCAAAAGCAGTCCTAAGAGGGAAATTCATCACAATACAGGCTGACCTTAACAAATAAGAAAAATCCCAAATAAGCAATCTCAAATTATACCTAACAGAATTAGAAAAAGAACAAACAAAACTCAAAGTCAACAGAAGGGGGGAAATAATTAAAAACAGGGCAGAAATAAATGCAATTGAGACAAAAAAGACAGCAGAAAGATGAATGAAACAAAGAGCTAGTTCTTTGAGCAAATAAACAAAATTGACAAACCCTTAGCCAGACTCACAGAGATAAAAGGAGAGAAAGCTCAAATAAATAAGAGTAACTCATGGAAACACTAAATCTATAAACCACCACCTCCATCTTCATTCCTATTACAGCACAGAAAGTGTCCATTCTCTTAACAAAAGCCATTCTCCACATCTGCTTAGGATTTCATCCCCTTTCAACCTCTCAGAGATTTCATTGCTAGGATTAGTCCCACTGAGAAACAGCATCTTCAGCCTCTCCCATGTACTGGCTCATGCCCCCCAGCACACAGAAAAGATTTTGTATTTCTTTCATTTAAAAAAAGTCTCCCTCATTCCCATCCCATCTCTGTTGCCGCAGATTTCTGCTCCCCTACCAGCTCAGACTATGAAGACCTGCCATCACATGGTATCTCTACCTCCTCCTTTCACACTCATCTTCAGCCTGCTGCAACCTAACAAGCATCCCTCATTGTCATGCCACCCTGGCTGACAGTGCTGGGACACTCTCTGATCTCTGCAACGTAGTGGTTAAGAAAAAGGGCTCTGCCAGTCAGGCTCCCTGGGTCCAATTTCCAGCTCTGCTGCTCAACGACTGCACTACTTTGGGCAAGTGACCTAACTTCTCTGTGCTTCAATTAACTCTTCTATAAAGTCTCATATAAGATCTTGTGAACACTTAATGAGGTAATCTCTATGTGGCATTAGAACATTACGTATATACACATATTATATTTTATTTATATATTATATATATTAAATATATATATATATACACACACACACAAAATCTCTATGCCAATGACTCCCATCTTCAGTTCACACCTCTTTTCTGATCCCCACTCCTGAAATTCCAGCTACCTTCACGATGGGTCCACTATTGTGATTGACAGGCATCTCTCTTTCAAATTGCTCCCAGTCAACTCTTTATCTTTCCATCCCAAACAGAGCCTCCTCCAGCTTTCCTTCTGTCACTCAATGGCACTCTATCCACAGTTTCTAAAGCCCCAAACCCCAGAAGTTATCTTTGATATTTCCATCTTCCTCCACCCTCATCCACTTGATCAGTAGATACCACTTTCAATGTATATTTCACATACATTAACTTCTCTCCATCTCCACTACTATTCTAGTATCTGAGCCTCCATATCTTTCACCTTGGCATACTGGCAGACTTCCAAAGTATCTTTCTACTCCTGCCCTAGCCCACTGTAACCCTATCCATTCATTCTCCAGCCACTGTGATCTATTAAAAACATTCATGCGATCAGGCCACTCCCCTGAGTAGAAGTCTTACAGGTTCTCAATGCATCAACAACAAAATACAGATGCCTTAACATGGCTGACAAGGCCCCTAAAATATGGGCCCTGCCTAACTCTCCCCTTTGATTTCTACACCCAAGACTCATAGGGCCTTCTTTCAGGCACCTCAGTGCATCAAATTCTTACCTCCTCCACAGGGAGTAGCCCCGCAGGGCCTTTGAAGAAGAAATTTCCTCGATCTGAAATCTCCTTCAGTACATTTCTTTGTTCTTCTCATTCATGGAACTTATTACAATTTGTATATCTTTGAAGTATTTCTTTTTCCATTATCAGGCTCCCTACCTCAGACTCTAAGTTTTAGGAATACAGAGACCACATCTGTTCTCACTTCTGGTATATTCAGAACCAATCACAAAGTAGGCACTCAGTAATAATTTTTGATTAAATATTATTTTAATTTTTTAGCTCATCCATGATAAGGCCTAGCTTGAAGCACTCTTGGATTTTCTCCACTGTTACCATATATGAATTACTGGAAGCTTCCACTCATTCCTACCAAAGTCAAGTTAGAAGAAGGGGGAGATGAGCCGTGCTGGCTAACTTAGACACTGAGAACGAATGAGAAACATGGCCGGCTGATCCAGGACACGTGTAGTTCTAAGAGACTTCTAATTTGTCTAAAGACATTCAAGACACACAGTGTTACATGTCATGATCGAGTCAAAGAAAATAAATGTTTGAACTCTTAAGAAGCTTGAAATTAATGGAGAAAATAAATACACAAACAGCAAACGGACAAAAGAACGTGAAATGAGGGGTACGATTGAAGGAAGAAGCAGAGAGCTCATGCTGAGAGCAGTATTTGAGCTGGGCTTGTAGGGCAGCTAGGATTTTAAGAAGCAAAAGGAAGGGCAGGAAGGGCTATGTGAGCAAAGCACGTTCACAGAAGAAAACAGATAGTTTGGCTGGAGTCCTGGGTATGTACAGTATAGTAAAATGGAGAGGCAGGAAAAACGGATTTGGAAACATGGACTAAATGGTCACCTTTAAAAATTCCCATGTCAACTGTCCAGCTCATGAGACTGTGAGCAGCAGGAGGTCAGAGGCTTCTGCTCATCTGTGACTCTCCAGCCCACTGGACCACTCACACATTATGTGAGCACGTACTCACAAGGGTCCATCAAACAGTCAGAGCTCTGTCCTGCTCGCCTAGGAAGCTGTTCCAATAGCTGCCTTCCTCTACGGGAAGCCTTGTTGGCCAGTGATGTGCACCGACCTATGTAGGCGCTCTTAAGCAATTTGCAAGGTAAAGAAAGAACCCAGTGTACAGTCATTTACGTATATTTTATCTTCTCCACGTTTGTGACACATTATTTGGTTAGCTCCTTAAGGGTAAGGAATACATAGACTGAATTCAATATATTGAAATGTATAGGTTATGTTTCAATCAATAAAGAAATATACCATATTCAGATAATTAATAAGTGCTTCTTGATCTATCAAATAAAAGCACTTCCATAGGACAAGCATTTTCATTCATGCCAGATCTGCCCTCACCTACCCCGATAAACAAGACCATCAAAACTGCATGAGACAGCGAGGGTCAGCTCTGGGGCTCCCATACTCCTCTAACCCCGTCGTTTACATTCCTCAGTCATCAGGCGGTGATTGCTGCAGCTTCAAGGGTGCAACACAGTAAAGTACTAAAGAGGAACTGGCATACCACTGTTTCTCTGCCTCAGGGTGACTTTCCTTATGAAAGCCAATATTAAAGCAAAACTTGGAATTAAAGGCTGCTGTGGTAGGAAAATATAAGGATTGTAGATCTTTTCATCACTACATGAAATTTTTGAAAACCATCTCACTTGTAATTAATGGCGCTTGAGAATGTGTCACAAATTTTATCAAAATAAAGTAGACTCATACTGCTAAATTATCAGTATCGCCAGGAAAGTAACTTTGGCATGACAGGTTTACATAACTATGTGCCCATTTTCCTTACTTAATCTGCACATACCCAGACAAAGATGGACTTGTTCCTATTCTCTTTGGCTACTGAAATGCAGCTCTAATGACTCTGTCACTAAGTGGCTGAGTGGGTCTAAAATTGTCCCCAAGAATCCCATCACAGCCTTCCACAAGTTCTGCCCCCTTAACGTGTGTCCTCAGCCTTCGAAATTCTTCAATCTGAAAATAAAAGCAGAACAAAATAGATTAGTCATTTACCAGACATTAACAAAACTGGAGTTTCATAAATGACTTAAAACATGCATAAATTACAACTAAAAGAGAAAATTAAAATTAAATTTCCAAAAAGAGAAAAACAGACTTAATTCTTCCAGACCAGAGACATTAGACAAGATAAGATCCCTGCAAGAGAAAGGAAGACAGAAGAAGTAGAGAAGTCAAGGTATCTAGACAACCCCACTACCCATAGAAACCTGCTGGATTTGTTAACGCAAAAATGGTATACACCGCTCTCAAAAAGCTTTTATGCCTGTCTGTAACATAAAAAGACAGAATGAACAAATGAATGGGTTCTTAAATGCTTCCCAAATATATCTTTAATTAATGAATTCTGACATCACTGTATTATAATACTGACTAGCTGTTAGACTTATTAGATGGAGGTTTTGTTCATCAAAAGATTCTCTTTGCTGCCCATCTAGCCCTTTGGAGGGCACAGGTCCAAAGAATACCTCTAATTTTCCAAAAGTTTAAGCCCGACTTCTCTTAGCAATATCGATTTCCAAGTTCATCTCCCTTTCTCAGCTGTCCTCTCCAGGCCCGGTGGCTTCCCATTATGTGAGAAGAGGCTCCCATAGTCCCGAGGGATCTTTCCCAACAGCCGCACTGCAGTTTCTCTGACTTGCCAGGTCTGCATCTCCTAAGAACCCAGAGCCTTCCAGACACGACCCTCTGAGAAGTATTTAAGCAACGAGCAAACATATGATAAACATTCGTCAGACTCATTCCCTATCTATTAGTTGATCTGCCTACGGGGCTCCTCATCTGTTATTTCATCTAAATGCCACATAGTCACATGACACAGACATTCTTCATTCCTTGCAAAAAAGGAGAAACTGAGGCTACAGAGGTTAAGAAAATTTCTAAATTAGCTAGGTCTGACAATTCCAAGTCCACCTGCTCTTTTCCCAGCTCCACAGCCGCCTCTTCAGAACTTCTAGTCAACTCAGTATAACCCAGATCCTGCATGTCTCAGAATGTTGAGCAAATGTGATCTGAGCAGCATCAATGCACCAAAAAGTTCATCATCTGTGTATCATATGGTTATGTCTACAAAGATTCATCATACAGCACAGCCACAGAGCTCTGCCATTCATAAAGTGAAAGGAAATACAAGAGGGCAACTAATTCAGGGTTCTAACAAAAGTCTACAAACCCCTAGAGACTTTAGGGGGGTGCATGAAACCCCTGAATGATACACAAAATTTTACATGTGCATTTTCCTAAGAAGAGGTTCTCTGACTCCAAAAGAGTTGGATCTCACAAGGCTCCAATTCAATCCACTCACACACATGTCAGGAAAAAGTTGGGGGAAAACCAAACGGCCTGTTAGATTAGAACCCTGGTTAGAAATCTGACTTCTAATGTTTCATTTTTCCATGTCTCCAAGTCCTGTTTGATTTCCCTAAATGTGATAAGTCTGACTCAACTGGCACTGTCCTATTTTGTTAATAATAACTACAGGCTGTATTTACATAGAAGCGTCAGTCAGATAAACAATTAGCTGTTTAATCTACCTAATGGTTTTTCACTAGACCTTCTTAAGGTCTTAGAGTGGGAATATGGGTACCATGTACTGCTTGCCACATCCGGAAAATTTCTAGAGCCAAGGCTGCATGAGAATTCCCTGTAATTATCTGTGGAATGTATTTTTACTCAGTTCTCCCTAAGCTTGGAGTGGAAAGGAAGTTGGTCAGTCAGAGGATCCCGTGCTTTTTCAAAAAGGAGAATATGAAGGTGAAGGCAGTGGGCTCAGCATCAAAAGGCCAGTTCTCATCCTGGCTCTGCCAGCTAAGCCCCAAATGACCATATTACTTCACCTCTTTAGCCTCAGCTTCCACATGTGTACATGGAAATGAAATAACAGCATTCACAAGGATGGTATAAGAAGTAAACAAGGGAATATAAGAAAATCCTCCAAGATAGTTCCAAGCACATGGAGAGTATTCAATCAATACTAGCACAACTTCTTTTGAAGTCAAACCTTTAGCATTTTGAGATAAATATTTAGCTATGATTTTATATGCAAAAAATAGACTGGAAATAATAAACCAATTGACTGAGAAAATAGAAAGTCATCTCTCTTTATATTCACTTTACATGTCTGTAAAAGCTGCAACTAGAATCTATAAATCATGGACAGGGGACTGATGAGCAATGTGGACTAGAAACTTTACTGCCTAAACATCTTGTAAGAAATATTCCATTTTTTTACTGACTTTGAAGCTTATTTTAAAGCTAGGTTAATTTTGTATTTACATATTCTGAACTGAAGATAAATCTTTTAAGCCTCAGGCCTCAGCCTCAAGCACATTCTGTGAAAACAGCTTCTCCTAGAAGAGAGATCTGAATGAACTGCCAGCCAGTCTCAAATCACCACATTCTTGGAGAGAACTATTTCACAAGAAATGTTTTTCTCTGATCATAGCAACACTTTGAAGACTTCAAACATCAACAGAGATCTAGGGAAAAACACACGTCTTTCTGAAATGCCAATTTTTCTGCAATAACCACCCCTCAAAACCCTTTAGTTACTTCAAATGGTTTCAAGTGCACACTGCGTTATCCCACACTGAAAGGAGAGAGAGTGAGAATGAGCAGAATAATATTGCAGGATAAAAGTCTTCAACAAATTCAAATGTCAGGGCAGTACAGAGACTATGATTATCACACATACCAGGACGTATGATTTCGTCAAGTTTTAATGCTACTCTGCTTAAGCACAGTATTTGTTTTTAACCAACTTAAGAGAGAGATAGGACAGAGATCCAACACTTGAGAGACAAACTCTCGTCTTCTGAAGGTAGCAGAGTTGAAGAGCCACTGTTCTCCGAACACAGGTTGCACTCCAATTGATTTAAGACATTTATTCCAACCTTCACTGACTCGTGAACCAGGTCATTCACTCCAAGTTCAGCTTTAAAACTGCTTTCTTTATGAGTGCATTTAAAGGGCTAATTTGCGGGGTTTGATGTTTGGCACCAATTAATTTTAGGAGTTCCCAGGTTCCTATGCACATCCTCTAACACTTATTTTGACTTACATCTCGTGAGTCATCGTGTTAAAAGAGAAAACACACAAAAATTGTTGTTCTTATTTTCTTTTATCATTAGGCAACGACAATACATGAATTGGAGTAATATAATTCCTTATAGTAGCAATCAAATAAAAGTCAAAAACAAACAGTTCTTATATAGCCCACATATATGTATATATAGTGAGATTACATATATCTATCCATCTGTCTATCTCCACCTTTCATGTAATGCAGTCTTCTTGGTTTTGTTTCATTTTCTTCTACCTCATTATCTAACTCTCTTCCTAAAATCATTGCTCACTCTTACTGACCTATTAATCAGCTCTCATTCTGTCACTGACTCCTTAATCTAATCTTTCTAATTTTTTGAGGAAGAGCTTAGAGAAGAGAACATCGTTTCCTCGGTAACACTGATGTAAACCTTCCTTATTCCAATCCCCAGCCCTGGTTTCGGCCACTGTCTTCCCATCACCACTCTAGGATGGTCACTGATGAGCCACACATATTGAAACTTACTCAAGAATTACAGATTGGAGTTCATGACCGCAGGGAAAGTGCTATCGTGGAAGACACTGAGGAAATACATCCAAAATTTGCCACAAGAGCCTAAAAATGACACATTTTAAGAAAGGAAAGAGGGAGTCTCCAGGAGAGAGAGAAGATCCTAGAGATGCACTGTCTAATAGAGTAGCCACCAGCCCCACGTGGCCACTGAGCATTTGAAATGTGGCTAGTCTGAACTGAGATGTGTGGTATTACAGGATACACACCGAAAGTCAGACCTAGTATGAAAATAAGAATGTAAAAAAATCTCATCAATGATGTTGTATGTTGATTACCTGTCAAAATGTTGTTTTTCGATATATTGTGTTAAAATATACTACTTGAACTAATTTCACCTTTTATTTTGACTTTTTTACTGTGGCTACTAGAAAATGTAATCTTACATATTTGACTCTCATTGTGTTTCCTCTGGATAGGGCTGGTGTAGCCCTTCAGAAACTTAGCATTCTGGTGTTAGAGTGCTGACCTAAGTTATACATGGAGGTAAATGCAGGTAGCTAAGAAACAGTGTGCTTCGGGAAGAAGTTCCTGCCCCAGACCCACTGAGTCAGCAACTCTGGGGTGGGCCCCAGCAATCTGTGTTTTAACAAACCCTCCAGGGGATTGTGTTGCACACTGAAGTTTGAGAATCACAGATACAGAAGAAAATTTACAACAAACATTCCAAATCACTTAAGATCATTTTCAAACATGACCATGCTGTGGCCTTGCAACAACCTGCTCATTAGGGTTAAAAGCTCCTCGAATTCCACAGGGAGCATGAAGACAAGAAAAGCCTGCTGCTGAGTCCTTGGATGTCGTCAGACCCACTCGGCTGCCCAGGACCAGATCTGCTCCTAGATCCCACAGGCCGAGCACACACGGTGCCCTAACTCGGGCTGTCAGGGCTTTGCAATCCAGAGGACAGATGGGATGGGGAAGGATGAAAAGGAGGCAAAACTGAGAAGAGAAGAAAATTAAAAATGGTTTTCCAAGTTCCAGCAGACACATATCCACAGAGGGAAAAACAAACACATTCATATTCCTTTGTTTCACTGATGTTACTTGAAGTTGAAAGAGACAGGAAAAAACAAACATAGACCCATCTAATTTGAGAAAGTAGGTAAGTTAAGAAATAGAAAAAGATACGTAAGGGAAAAAGGCAGAAAAAGCAGGGAGGAAAAAGCAGGAAAAGGAGCGTAAAACAATGATTAATCATTTCTCTGTGAGTGTGTTGTGTGCACACATATTTGTACATATGCCATTATATCAAAATGCCACATTTTATCAATTTGGAGTATTTTTCATATTTTAATGTCTCTGTGAAATCAAAATGTGTCTTACAATTTCTGTTGTCAGATTTGATGAAATTTGGTATTTTTATTCTGCTGTTGGAATCTCAATTCCACACAAAACAATATAGCTGAAAAAAGGTTTTTTTACTTCGGGGGCTTTCCAATGCTTAGACCATTGTTTATCTTAAAGTAATTTAATGGTTATAGATGCTTAAAAAAAAGAAAATTACAATCATTCAAATCCATTTAATTGTGTCTATGTTTTTCCCCTAGCATATGGTATGCTAACCAGGAATAATACGAAAAATTCAACTAAGGAAGGGCTTCCAGTTCTATATTCTAGAATCCTTAGTACTCAGGAAGATTAAGTGTTCCATGACAGGCTTAACCATCAAAACTATGCTTCAGCAGAAGCCGACTCTTCCTTGAATGGAGTTGATGTGAATTTCCTAGGAAAGCATTATGATTTAGAGCTTTTTCTTTAATGTTGCTATTGCAGACATGATTATCCTGTGGCAGATGATATATTTCAAGATCCCAATTGTTTCCATAAAAATACCCAGCAGTTTAATTATATATGTTAATCCTATGATATGAGGAAACGTTTTTTTCAGCACAAAGTTTTATATTTCTCAACATAATCAGCTGTGTAGAGACTCCACCTGCCACTCACTATTCCTTTTGTTACTTTATATGTAAATCCTCCCAACCTTTCTCTCTTCTTCTTTAAGTGCAATGATACAAGGCTTCTCGATTTTTCCTGGTCTAGATTCTAGAATTACGTCCTCGCCCTTTGCTTTCTCTCATTTTTACTGCCTTCTCTGGACTTTTTAAAATTTTTACTCTACTTTGAAATCATATGAGCAGTAACAGTGAAACTGTACAAGGACAGATTGATTTATACTCTTCTAAGACTATAATTTTTTTCAGAATCACTCTAAATTGCATTTTAATATATATGCAAGTGTGTATGTGTACATGTTAACATTGCTGCTCTCAGAACAAATGCTGTAATGAGTTTTGCTCTAAGAACACCTAAATCTTCTTTCTTGAAAACCTACGGCTAATTGGAAAGTCATCTATGTTCAAGAGCAGTTGAGATTATTCCTTCTAATACACATTCCTTTGGCTTTGGCTTCCCATTAGGAAGATACAGCTTATTTCTCCATTACCAAGGAGCATGAATTAGTGAGTTAGGGTTAAACTTTGCCATGGCCTTACTCGGAGGACAGTACAAAGAAAGGTTCCCTTTGAAACCAGTAAGACCCAAAGATATAATGATTTTCCCTGGATCTTTGCTTAACATACCGGTCAACATGGTAGTAAAACCTTATAGCTCCATTTACAGAACATTCACAATACAGTTCAACATTAACATTCCCAATGCCATGCTAGCAAGGGAATCCTTAATGGAATTCTAAGCGGAATTGAGAATATTCCTTGTTGTGGTTTAATAAGATTAATCCTACCTGACTTTCAATAAATAGAAATTTTGTGGTTAGAGAAAAATGTTGCTTTTCACTGAAAGGTTTAATCTATTTTTAGAAATTTACCCCTAAACAAAGATCACAGGGTACTGAACAACTGAACAAATGAGACTACAGACCCTCAGCTTCCTCTACTTCATCTCTAAGTCTGAGACTTCTTGTGGCTAAATCCAATTAATACTTTTTAGTCCTTAATTTAATGACTGTGCATAATCTGATGCTTTTCATCTCTCTACTCCCTCTTTCTTGAAGACCACACCTCCCTTGGCTTCCAGACAGCAATCACATCAACCTCCTGACTTTTCCCACTTCTTAAATCACTTCCCGGGGACGAGTCTTTCAATGCATGCCCATTATCAGCTGCCACTCCCCAGTTCTCTGCATCACTTCTTTTGTCTCCCTGAAGGATCTCTTCTTCTAAACTTAAGGCTTCAATCACCACCTGTATATTGTTAGCCTTTCCTGGATGTCTCAAAGGCATTTCAAACTCTCAATATTTACAACCATAAACTCATAATATTCTCATGAAGCCTTCTCTTCCTTCTTTATTCCCTATATGGTGAAGAGCCACATCTTATACTCACCCAAGTCACCAGTCACCCAAGCCAAAATTCAGGGAGCAATGTGTGGGTCCTTCCTCCCTGAAATCCTGCCTATGTCATCAGTCACCAAATTCTACTCATGCTACTTCTCTGTTATTTCTAAAATCAGTCCCTCCCTTTCATCTCACTTTTTTTCAACTCACAATCTTAACTCAGATCTACATCTTCATACTGTAGCTACAGAGACATTTCTCAAATTCAAACTTGGCCATGTCTCTCTCTTTCTCACAACGTTCCAGGGGTTCCTTGCTGCCTTCAGGAGAAAGTCCACTCTCCACAGTACGAAATCAAAGCTCTTTGATGAAGGTGGGTCCCTCTCCAATCTCAGCTCATGCCACTGGCCCTTTACACTAACAGTGTGCATCCACAAAGACACTGTGCTCTTGCCTCCACGCCTCTGCTTCTTCCCCTGTTGGCAGTACCCCCTAACACCCATGCCACACCGCACTACGTGGCCCAAGGAATGTCTATAAGATGGCTAAATCTCATCCAGACACTTCTCCTATGTGAAACCACAAGGCCATATTCATGTCATACTATGGCACTGTTCACATGAAATTATTGTTTTTTAAATGTGAACATATTTGCCTTTCCTCCCACATGGTGAATTCCTTGAGGATAGAACCTTGTCTTATTGGCCCTCTACTTTCAGTGACTACGACAGTGACTGGCACATAGAAAATGTCAAATAATTACCAAATAAATCAATAAATGCATGAATTAATGAATAAATTATCCACATCAGTCTCAAAGGAGCAATTCCACATGTTAACATCTCTCTGTAACAAGGATAAAGGGAGACAGGAGTATGACATATATTACCTTATTATATCAGTAAATTGCTTGTATTAATAGAGTCACAGACACGTAAAGGCCAATGAATACACCACCAGTATCACAACATACTGTATATTAAGCCTCAGTGCTTTGAAACTTAGTCATCTAAGATTTTATGCTACCTGCAGCAAGAATAAGGCAGAATCTATCACAGTCCTAGAGTCACACTAAAGGAAAAGAAATGAAGAGGGATGTTTGATCTTTTAGAGATATTTCATCCACAGAACAATAGCAGCTGTACCACCCCAGCTCAGGACAGCTCAGGTTGCAGTCTCTCACGGTCTGACCTGGACAGGCAGCCAACAGCAAGCATGGCCTTCACATACCTGCCCACTGATCCCAGAACTTCTTCCCTGCTTCAGAAATACAGTGTCAGTGGGAGAAGTGACTTGGAGTCACCAGATGGCAAAAGGAGGATACTAAGTCCCACGGGATCCTACTAGCTTAGAAGGGTTTTCTTATAAAGGAAAGGTTACCCTCGGGAGAATGTCCCAGAAAACTGTCTCTTTCCGTCTTCTCTACTCTACTTTTTTGGTCCATTTCTTTTCTTGGGCATCTGTCTGTGTCATTCAGCTCCTTCTTTTATGTCAATGATCCCTAACTCTGTACGCCTGGGCCTCAGCCTCTGACAGTGTTGTTTTTTGCTTCTAACTCTTTGAAAGAAATCAAACTCCTCCAACCGGGGACATAAAACATATGGATGAAAAGGTAGAAACCTTCTCTAATACTATTGAGATTTTCCTCACAAAGTCTCATTCAGAAACAGAGTCTCAAAAAATTGTAACACCAAAAAGGGCAGGAGTTGAAAGGGGCTAGTGGTTAAGCACCCAGCACTGAAATGACACAGAACTGAGCTCGATCCCTAATCTACCCTTGCTACCTGTGTGACCTAGACAAAGATTTCTTAATCCCTACCAGCCTCAGTCTCTTCATCTAAAAACCAGGAATGATAACGGCAGTCACTATATCACGAGACTGAGTGTTCTACTCTCCGGCTCCTTCCACCATGCCTACAAAGCTTTTGTCTCCCAAGACTTAATTAAAAAATAAACAAATAAAACACTTTGCTATTCTCTAACTCTTGTCCCTAAATCCCTCATTGCCTTTCCCATAAAATTTCTTGAAAGATAGCCTATGGTCTGTATTTATGCTTGGTCCCATTCTCCTTTCAGCTCAACGTTCTATGAACTTCTTACTTCAGCTAACAATGACTTAATTGGCAATTACAGTCCTTGTTCATGCCCCTTGCTCGCAATGATGAGACAAATCTGAAAAGAAATGAAAGCTTTCTCCATGGTAGGTGCGTCAAGACAAACTGGGTGGATGGGCTAGAGTGTTTACTTGGAGCAACCAGAAGCAGTATAATGGAAGGGATGATAGAGGAGTGCACTGGAGAAGGGGAGCCAAAGATCAGTGACAGACGAGAAGTACTAATACCAGGATCAAGCAGTGGACACACATGGCCAAGGAAAACAAGAGTGAAGGGTGTGGACCCAGCAGTGGCATCTGGGCCCATTTTTATAAGGTGCAGTTATTTGCCACCTGGGTGGGCAGCACTCATACTACTTAAATTCTGTGTGGCATCTGTCACTATAGTTCCCTCCTCCACATTTTGGAAATACTCTCTTCTGTCCTGGATCCCAGGACATCACTCCCTCTTGGCTCTCCTCAAGCCCCTTGGGCAAATCTTCTTAGTTCTCTGCCTGGTGCCATCTCCTCTACCTGCAATGAGGTTCTACACTCAACTGGGCTCTCTTGTCTCCTCTCAGCTTGGGCTTTCTGATCATCAAATCCATTTCTGCCTCTTCTTCTTGGACAGGAAGCTAGAATACAGTTCCCAGCCGCCCCTGCAGTCAGGCGTGGCCACATGACTGAGTTCTAGCCAACAGAAAGCAAGCATAAGTGATGTTCACCATCTCTAGGACTGGCCCTTAAAAACTCTCCCTTGAGATCCTGCACACTCTTCCCCTTCTTGCTGGCTACATGTCCACACCGAGGACAACCTTGGAATGGAGGCAATGAAGATGGCAGAATGTCTTTCTACCTGGTCCCCTGAATGACTGCACAGAGAAAAGCCCTCACTGTGAATCAGAAACACATGTTGGAGTTTATGTGAATAAGAAATAAATTTCTACTGTGACAAATCACTGAAATTTTGAGGTTTATCTGTAACAGCGGCTACCATCTTTGCTGTTAAATCCCAAATCTGTATATCATTAGTCCAAACTTGTATTCTTAACACTAGACTCAAATTTCTAATTTCTTCCCTCTTCTTTACCAGACTAACTCCTAACGCTTTTCAAGAATGATTCCTTGGACCTGCCAGCTTGGCTTGGGTTTCTTTCCTCTGTGTTTCCACAGTGCCTTACTTATCACAGTTAACGTAACTGTCTGTATAATCATCTGCCAACTCTATGGTGAACTTTTTGAGGTGAAAGACAGTGTTTTAATCTCTGTATACTCTGTGACCAGTTGGAATGCAGGAATAGTTTGTAAGAACAAATAGACTAATGAACAAATAAAGCAATTAGGATTTGTCATATTAAAAACATGAAGGCCCAAAGCTGATGTGATCAAAGTTTATAAAATAATGAAAGGGTGGAGAAGCTGAATGGGAAACTTTTAAAATGAATCCTCAGAAAAAGAGAAAGAAGAAGAAATGGCTAAAGGTTGAAAGAGGGATTTTAAAGATTTGAGGAAAAACAAAAGACGGCTTTACTGAGTAGCTAGTAAACCTGAACTTCTTATAAAATGATAGGAGATATGATAAAAGTTTGTACAACGTCACGAAAGGAACCTTGGTTTATCTAGAGTATTGCCCAAGCCTTTGGAGTTGATCGCAAAGAGAAAATACAGGCTTCCAGAACACATTCCTTAGGTCCCTGGAGGAGAGGAGACATTTAAAGCCCCTCTTTCATAATAATATCAAAATCATTGTTTAAATATATTACAGTGATGTTGCCTCATGTTCCACCGGCTAATATCCCAGTGACAATTCACCACGGTACCCCCACCCTTTGTGCATTAGCACTTAAAGCATCTAAGCTGAGCCCAAGGTGAGAGGCAGGTGACCAAAAGTGGGACTAGAGAACAATCCAGAACTTTCCAGGGCATTCTTTCTCGCTCCCTCACCCCTCTGCATACAGAATTTCCCTGTGCAAGCCAAGGAGGAACTATTACAAAGCCCAGGTGTGACTTACAGAAGCAACCAGCATTCTCACTCTACTTCCACGACTTTTCCCCTCTCCGTGCCTGGGAAAATCCACACAAAGGAATGACTAGACTAATCAAAAGTTTGACTATTTCAGTGACTTCTATTTACTCTATGAAAACTGACTTTTAAAATACAGATCATAAACGATAGCTGGGTCTTGTTCATCCTTGACCTTTCAATTGCTTGCACTGGTCGAGACATTTACCTTTCATCTGCAAAGACGTGACTGATCTAAAGGGAGCTGAAACATAAAACAGACACTTCCCTTTTACAGAAACAATATTTAACCTTTAACTCAGAACTTCATTCTGAAAGATTGAAAGTATGCACTCACCTGTAGCTGGGATATAGTTAAAGGGTATCGGAATAATATCCAAGTAACACCTTCACTGCAAGGCGGAATAGTAAGAGAGCCTTCGTACACCCAATAATCACGCAGCAGGGGGTCTGTGCAACCACGTGGCCACGTCACGGAAAGGCAAGTTAGTTAATAAGAATTTTGAAGATCCGACAATAATTTTCAAAATTATAAATTGTCCAAACAACACTGCTTAGACTGATGTCATTTTTAAACTAGAACCTCACATGTGTATTCTTAAACCAATCATCATGGAGAAAAAAACCAATGAAAAACATGATAAATTCTTTTTCTATTATTAATAGTGATTTCTATCAATGGATTACATATATTATACATACCCGAATATGGCTAAATAAATTTTAGATATTTAAACTTGATATATATGTATATCAAGTTTAGTCACTCTAGGAGATGTGTACCTATGGTTTTCTTTTTACTTTATTGGAGGATTTACCTGATTGATTATTCCTAATATTTACTGAATGCTTACTACGTATGAGGCACTATTCTAAGTATTTTACCTTAACTCACTCAATTCCCAAAACAAATCAATGAGACAGGTACTATTACTAGCCCCATTTTTCAGATGGGGAAATTGAATTACAGGGGGTTACGTAATTTGCCTAAGGTCACTCAGCTAATAACAGGCAGAGCCGAGATTTGAACCAAAGCAGTCTGGCTTCACAGTCTGTGTTTTTAATCATTCTGTTCTAGCTACCTCTACCTTGCTTTTCAACAGAAAAATATTAAAATCTTATTATGATAGGACAAAAGAAAACATTCCTATGAAATCTTTTAGCTCTGCACTAGAGGAACTCATGATTGAATACGATACGTAAATATTCATCATATGGCAAAAACTGGTTTGTTGGAGAGCAATGAAATGTAGAAAGTAGAAGATTCAATGCATCAACCTATTCGCTTTTGTTTGAAACACTAAGAAATTTCACATAATTTAGGCAGAGAAAAGTGAAGACCCAAATTCTGTACAAAACAACCTGAAATAACTACAGACTATATTCTGAGTAATTTATACACAATTCTTACCTTTTGGGGCATACTTAAATATGTAGAATAATAGCTAAATAACAGTACCATTGCAAAGAGATAAGTTACCTTAGAAAATTAGATATACTCACTCTAGAGATTAATAAGAACTTCACTGATCAATCTGAGAAGCTCATCAAGGTTATGTTATTATGCTACTGCTGGACACAGAAGTAGCAATTTTTACAAATGAAAATCCAAAGAAAACTCTTCATGGATTAATGGAACTAGTGGCAAAGTATTTATTATTTTAAAAGGTTTACTCCCATGTTTAGAGCAATTTGAAACTGGTACCTACTACAGAGAAGATAAATTGTAAAGAAACTTTATCAACTAATAATATATAGTTATCTACACTCTGACGGACACAACACAGTCATATCAACCCAGCTAAAATTGACCTTATGCAATCAGATGAATACTTACCTGGTAATAAAGTGTTAGGATTAAAGCAGGGTATGGTTTTGGACTTCCCCTGAAAAAGAAAAAAATTTACCCCAAGTTACCGTAAAATTTAGAAATTTTAGAATAAAAGCTTTATTAGCACTAAAAATCCAAGTTGAAGTCTTGTCTGAAAGGCATCACTGGACCCCAAAGATTTGTGGGTATCTCATTCTGTCTTCTCACTGGAGCAACAGTGTCTGGATCCAACAAGATACTCCTGCTCTGTGTCTATGGCTATTTTCTTTGCTACTGCAGTTCAATTTTCCCTGTAATTCCTGGTGTGAAAGTTACAACTGTCCGTCTAGTGTCTGTTTGTCCCACGTCAGCTACTTTTCCTGCTCCTAGCGCTCCATCCCAGAGATTGGGCCTTGAGGTAAAACACCTGAACGCTGGCTCGGAATTCTTTTGAAAGGGCTTTCCTCCAGTTGCACTGACCTCAGCTCCTAACTTGCTTGGCATTACCACCAGGCTCCCAAAATTCTGTTTGGTCCCACTTGGATATGGTAACTCAGCTCTGGGATTGACTCCAAATGGTCTCCTCCAGAGAGAGAGAAAGGATGTTCGGATGAAAACATTTAATTTCAATCAACTTCTATCAAAGCTAGATTTAAATTTCAATAAAATATTTGTGCCATTATTCAACAATTCACGTTTATGATCACTATTTTAAGTAGTGCCATTTAAATTACTGTGGCTTTAGAGGAAAACAGACCCGGCATGGCAGTGGGATGTCTCTTATAAGATTTCTAACGCAGACATAATGGAGAGAGTTAATGCATAATCTCGAAGTTTCTTTCTTACTTTTAGGGACTATTTGACACACTAAAGAATCCAGCTTTCTTGTCTCCAATCTTCCTCCTGCATTTCAGAATGACTGATGTCCTATTAGCTGAAGAAATAAAGAAAAATTTCTCGACCCATTTCTATTGGACAAATGTCAGTCAAAATGTGTGCTGGACCCCTTTCTACCAGCTTCTTTGACTAGCCTGTGCTTTCGCTTGGTAGCTGGATTCATTCTGAGCCTGCTCAAGACATCTCCAATAGAGATTCTTGCCTGGTTCAAGGTGCCCTGGGCTTGTGCTAGTGTAGAGCTAATCAGACTTCCTTCCCAGATTGGTTTTAGAATTGGCCTTGGGTCTTTGGGTCCCTGTGCTGCATCTCCAGTAGCCATACAAGATCAAACTACTTCCCCACCAAGACCACTCAGATTCAACTGACTCAGTGTGAGCATAAAAGGCTTATACTGTTAAGACCTGAAACCATAAAACTCCTAGAAGAAAATATAGGCAGTACACTCTTTGACATTGGTCTTAGAAGGATCTTTTTGAATACCATTTTTACTAGGACAAGGGAAACAAAAGACAAAATAAACTAATGGGACTTCATCAGACTAAAGAGCTTCTGCAAAGCAAGGAAACTAGGATCAAAATGAAAAGACAACCCAGCAACTGGGAGAAAATATTTGCAAATCATACATCCGACAAGGGGTTAATCTCCATAATATATAAAGAATTCATACAACTGAACAACAAAAAAACAAATAACCTGATCAAAAAATGGGCAGAGGATATGAACAGACATTTTTCCATTGGACAGATGGCCAACAGGCACATGAAAAGATGTTCAACATCATTAATCATCAGGGAAACGCAAATCAAAACTACGATAAGATACCACTTTACACCCATTAGAATGGCGATAAACACCAAGACAAAAAAAAAAACAAATGTTGGAGACGCTGTGGAGAAAAGGGAGCACTCATATACTGCTGGTGGGAATGCAAACTGGTGCAGCCACTGTAGAAAACAGTATGGCGATTTCTCAAGAAATGAAAAATAGAAATACCATATGACCCAGTTATCCCACTACTGAGTATTTATCCAAAGAACTTGAAGTCAATAATTCAAAGAGATTTATGCACCGCTATGTTCATTGCAGCATTATTCACAATAGCCAAGATGGGAAAGCAACCCAAGGGCCCACTGACTGATGACTGGATAAAGAAGACATGGTAAATATATATATACACACAACGGAATACTACTCAGCTATTAAAAAAATACAAAATCATCCCATTCACAACAACATGGAGGACCTTGAGGATATGATGTTAAGCAAAATAAGCCAGACAGAGAAAGACAAACACGGTATGATTTCACTCATATGTGGAAGATAAAGAAACACACAGACAAAGAGAATAGTTTAGTGGTTACCACAAGGGAAGGGGGTTGGGAGGCGAGCATAAGGGGTAAAGGGGCACATATATATAGTAATGAGCAAATAATAACGTACAACTGAAATTTCACAATGTTATAAACTATTATGACCTCAATTTAAAAAAAAGGTGTATATTGTATATAACAGAATTTGGCTTCCCATCAATACTGGGCCAAATCACTACAAGGTCAGAGCAAGCTAAACCACCTTATCTTGAATATATTACCTTATGGCTTATGTGCACTGTCTTTTTTTGTTTTACATAAATACTGTCAAGTATGGTTGCCACAATTTTTGTTTCATTTACACAATTTTCCTATAACCAATGCGTGGAAAGGGTTAACTCAGCAGGCCTGGGTTGCTCAAATCCTGCACATTCCAAAATAAGGTCTGTCTTCAAGAATGGTCCTTGGCTGGCTCCTGGTAAATAGTCCCTGAGTCCTTGAACCACACTAGATTTATGGTGAACACTTGTGTTTGTATGCCTAAGGCCTTGTGCCATACTGTGCAAGTTCAACCAGATAAAATTTATCCTGACAATGTGACTGATAGTGAATGCCTGGTGTTGCTCAGGGTGAGGGTGGGAGGACTGGAAGCAGAGTAGCTGAGGTCAGTCACACAGGCACTGCATGCTTACATAACTGACCCCTAATAAAACCCCTGGACACCAAGGCTCAAGTGAGCTTCCCTGGTTGGCAACCCCTCGCACATGCTGTGACATGCTGCTGGGAGAATTAGGTGCATCTCCATGGGACTCTGCTTGGACGGAACACCTGGAAGCTCATGCCTGGTTTCTCCTGGACTTTGCCTCATGCATCTTTTCACTGTGCTGATTTTTGACCTGTATCCTTCTACTGTAAGAAACCACAACCACGAGAAGAATGGCTTTTCTGTGAGTCCTTTTAGTGAATCACCGAGCCTGAGGGTGGTCTTGGGGAGCTCTGATACAACCAGTAATTTTATTTTCTCTTAAGTAACGACTTACCTTATACTGAATATCCTGGAGGATTTCAGTCACAGCCTTCAGGCCTGCGTGCTCTTTTCCTATCTGAAATATGTAAAGCATGATCCATAACCACAAAATTGTTAAATGCTTAGCTTTTACTCAAAATAACTAACAGAAGCAAGGCTCAAGTCCACCTGAATGCCTTTCTTGGGGAGTAATTAAATGACCTTTTTATTAATAACCAGGTCAACATCTACTTAATGCAATGAAAGTTGTAACAGAAGCTAGTAAATAAAGGATTAGATATGCTCTTGGACATTTCCAAGAATCCATTCTAAATTCATCTTGCTGTGTACAGGTATCACCCACTGTGCTATATATATCAAATGATATAATACTGCAATGTAAACATTTCAAGGATATTTCTGAATTAAAATTACTCATCACCTGCCCAAACCCTCCTCTTTTTACCTTTGGCATTTCTAGATCACTGTTATAAAGATTTTATCAATGTTGAAAAAATTTTATTAACTCAGAAAAGTGAGCATGTAATTTCATGTTAACATCACCAAAATCAGGAAATTCCTTGATTGCCACTGGACACAATTCTATAATCACCTTTTCATTAAGTAAATCACAATAAGCTGTTCATAGCTTTCTATTTTAAAACATTATATATCATTACATATTTTTAGTGTATAAAATGCTCCAAAGAATTTGAGACTTCAAAAAAGTCTGATATTAAGTATTCTTGACTTTAAAAATTATTAACACAATCTGATTTCCACTTTTCAACCAAGTTTCGACAGTCCATGATAATGGAGGACCAGTAATAGAGAGAATTTATAACCTCAGACAAACAATCATTGTTATCATTCACTTTTTCTCTTCCAATAAATTTTCGGAGAATGACCAATAAGGAGCTAGAGTAGCTGTCAGCATGTTCACAGTTTCTGTTTCTGTTTCTCTCCAGGTGAACCAACTGTGAAACAGACTAGGAGAAAGGGCACCAAAGAGGAAGGAAGAGAGACAAGAAACTTACGTCATCTAAGTTGGTCAGTCAGTTCAAAATAATCAAGACTTTAACTATTTTCCAAGTGGCTGTAATTCCCTAGATAGGCTGTAAAAACAGAAAATGAATTCTCTAAAGTTAAAAAAAAATGCCTAAGGCAAATGTACTCATGAGTGCAAAAGCCTGGCCCTTTAGGCAGAAGCCCTCACCTGATCTTCAGGGGAAATGGACCTCTCTTGGTTTTATCGGTTTAACCATGATGCAGCATTTGAATGCCTAGGCCAACAGCTGGGGTCTGTTTTCATTTCGTGCATCTCCTGTCAGATGATAACTCTTTGAAGAGTCCACATGTGAACACAATGTGGTAGTGCAGGAGCAAGGGCATTTGCATTGGCTGCCTGAGTTCTGAGTGTGACTTTTTAGTTTTGGGCAAGTTTACTTAACTTGTATGTCCTTCAGCTTCCTCATCTATACAGTGAGGAGGATAAAAATGATACAGTTGAAGATAAGACTCAGTCAAACAAAGAACTTAGAATCGGACATGGTGTGTTGTAATTCAATTAACATCACCCATTGTAATTCTTACTCAGAATGCCATACGGCATCAAATACAGTTTTTACGTATAGTAGCACTTAATAACTATTATTGGCTCTTTCCATCTATAAAGATTCTTTACTTTGTGTGTAAAACTTTACATCTTGCAACAAACTCCAGTTATTGCTCTATCTCTTTCCTTTCCTGGTAATTAATTTCTAGCTTTATAGCATTATAATCAGAAAAGATGCTTGTTATTATTTCAATTTTTTTAAATTTATAGAGGCTTGCCTTGTTTCCCAACACATGGTCTATCCTTGAGAATGTTCCAGGCGCACGGGAGAAGAATGTGTATTCTGCTGTTTTTGGATGGAGTATTGTATATATGTCTATTAAGTCCAACTGGTTTAGCTTTTTGTTTAATTCCACTGTTTCCTTGCTGATTTTCTGTCTGAATGATCTATCCATTGATGTGAGTGGGGTGTTGAGTTCGCCTACTATTACTGTGTTATTTTTAATATCTTCTTTTAAGTTTGTTAATAGGTCTTATGAACTTTGGTGTGCCTGTGTTGGGTGCATAGATATTTATGAGCGTTATTTCTTCTTGATAGAGTGTCCCTTTGATCATTACACACTGCCCCTCTTTGTCTCTCTTTACCTGCTTATCTTGAAGTCTACTTTGTCTGATATAAGTATTGAGACACCTGCTTTCTTTTGTTTGCCATTAGCTTGGAGTATTGTCTTCCACCCCTTCACTCTGAGCCTGTATTTGTCATTGGAGCTGAGGTGTGTTTCCTAGAGGCAGCAAATTGTTGGATCTTGTTCTTTAAGCCATCTTGCCACTCTGTGTCTTTTTATTGGAGAATTCAATCCATTTATGTTTAGGATGATTATTGACATATGAGGGCTTAATGCTGTCATTATATCACCCATTTTCTGGTTTACCTGCATGCATTTCCTGTGTTTTTTGTCCTGTGTGTTTTGGTCTACCCATTGAATTATGTAGTTTTTTATGATGTGTTTCTCCATTTTTTCCTTATTTATTTTTTGTCTCTGTTCTGCTTTTTGTTTAGTGGCTACCCCGAAGCTTGAATTCAGAATCTTGTGTATAAGATAGTCATTTTCTGGGGCCAGCCCAGTGGCGGAGTGGTTAAGTTTGCACGTTCCACTTCGGCAGCCCGGGGTTCGCCAATTTGGATCCCAGGTGCAGACATGGCACTGCTTGGCAAGCCATGCTGTGGTAGGCATCCCACATAGAAAGTAGAGGAAGATGGGCATGGATGTTAGCTCAGGGCCAGTCTTCCTCAGCAAAAAGAGGAAGATTGGCAGCAGTAAGCTTAGGGCTAATCTTCCTCAAAAAAAAAAAAAAAAAAAAGGTAGTCCATTTTCTGATGGCCTCTTATTTCCTTAGTCTGAACTGATTCAATCCCTTTCCTCTTCCCCTCCTAAGTTGTTTTTCTCATATCTTATTACAACTTGTGTTGTGAGTTTGTGGTTAAAGTGACAAGACTGTCTTTGTTTTTGGTGTTTTCCTTCCCTTTAGCCTAATGCTGTAGTTGAATATTTGCTATCCTATTCTGATTCTGTCTACCTATTTATCTCCTTACTCTGTGTTTTGTGACCCCTTTTTTTCTTTTTTCAGGTACAAGGGCCTTCTTGAGGATTTCTTGGGCGGGGAGGGGGGTGGGGCGGGCATCTCATGGCTATGAAGTCCCTTAGCTTTGGTTTGTCTGGGAAAGATTTAATTTCTCCCTCAAATCTGAAGGATATTTTTGCTGGATAGAGTATTCTGGGCTGAAGATTCTTGTCTTTTAAAGTTTTGAATTGTCATTCCATTCTCTCCTAACTTGTAAGGTTTCTGCAGAGAAATCTGCTGAAAGCCTGATAGGATTTCCTTTGCAGGTTATTTTCTTCTGCCTTGCTGCCCTGATTATTCTTTCTTTGTCATTCATTTTTTCCAGTTTTACTACTATATGCCTTGCAGTAGGTCTTTTTACATTGACAAATCTAGGAGATCTGGAACCTTCTTCCACACATATTTCCCTCTCTTTCCCTAGATTTGGGAAGTTCTCTGCTGTGATTTCTTTGAACATGCTTTCTGCTCCATTCTTCTCTTCACCTTCTTGAATACCTATAATTCTTGTTGCATTTCCTCATTCAGTCAGATATTTCTCAGAGACTTTCTTCATTTCTTCTTAGTCTCAGTTCTCTCTCCTCCTCTGTCTGGAGCATCTCAACATGTCTGTCTTCAATTATGCCGATTCGCTCCTCTATGATGTCCACACGAGCATTCAGGGAATCCGTATTTTGTTTTATCTCTTCCATTGTGTCTTTCATCTCTAATATTTCTGATTGATTCTTCTTTATAGTTTCAATCTGTCTTGCGAAGTAGCTCCTGAACTCGTTGAATTGTTTCTCTACATTTTCTTTTACCTCGTTTTTTGATGATAGCTGTTTTGAATTCGCTGTCATTTAGCTTACATATTTCTGTGTCCTCAGGACTGAGTTCTGGGTGCTTGTCGTTTTCTCTCTGGTCAGGAGATTTGATGTAGTGTCTGATGTTGGAAGGTCGGCTTTTTCTCATTCTGATATTATTCAGTTGCAGGTACAGCCTATTGCCACTGGGTGGGGGTCGAGAGCCACATATTCTGAGCCCTCCACCTTTAGCCGAGATGGTGCAGGGCAAGTAGGGGGAGGGGCGCTTTCTCCCATGTGCAGTGCAGGATTTATCGATCAGCTCTCACTATCTAGTCTCCTGGGGTCTTGGCTTGATGAGGTCACCCCACATGAAAACTTTCGCCCCATTAGAGGGCTTCCCTCTAGGCTACAAGAGCCGGTGGGAGTCCTGGGTGATCCTGCGGACACACAACCCCTCCCCCACTCCTTCTCTCATGGATCCTCCCGCAGCAGCGATCCACAGTCTTCACAGGAGGAAGTAAAGTTCTCTCGTACCCCATTCCAGCTCCTCCGAGGGGGGAATCCAGCCTCTCCGCCCTCTGTGGTGTGGCTGCATGTCTCTTCGAGGTTTTTGTGTTGTTAGGATGTCTTCTGTTGGAGAATGGTTGCCCCTTTTTGTTGTATGTTGGAGAGGAGAGAGTCCCGGGCAAGTTCACTCTGCCATGATGCTGACGTCAGCCCTCATTCCTTTCCTTCTTTGCCAAACTTCTACATGAAGAGGTTGCAACAACCAAAAAGCAAGTATAGATGATACTCTGCACATCCCAGCCCCTAAAATCCTCTAGCAATCCAGGTGGTAACACAACCTGGTGCCAAGAGTCCACTAGGAATCATCAGACCAATTAAGTTCTTATCTCTCACATTTGCCACTTTTTCACCATCACCCAAAATGCAAACCTTCTGGGTAGTTTCCTCTCCTGGAACCTCAGCCCTGCACGGCCCTGTATTTTTCCATTTCTAACTCTAATCTCCTCTCATTTTCCACTGTGCCCTCCAGAACATGGGGATGACTCCCCATCTTTGACAAGCTCTCCCATCACCTCCTGGTCTGTGTGAACTCCCTCAGGTTTGCCCAGGGCCACATCTCTCCCAGGCCTTTCAAGTGGACACTGTGCATCCTCCCTCAGAGACAAGACTGAAAGCTGTTGTCAGAGCCCTGCTGTTCCCTTCAGTTGGGTACTCTGACCCACATGCATTAGGCCTACTCTGATACTATCATGCTCTACTTGTTGCAAAGTTAAACTGTTGCAAAGTTTTAAAAAAAATAACCCATTGGTCATTCCCTCGTAGTCATCATCTCCTGCTGTCACTCTGGAGGATTTCAACATCCCTATGGGTGACCTGTCCCCTGCCTGGCCTGTTTACCCTTCAGTCTATGGCTTTCAGCCCCATTCCATCTCAGCAAACCAATCCTGAGAACAGACTCTAGATTTGTGTTCCCAGCTCCAAAAGACCATTCCCTCTGACCATAACTTCTCATCCATCCTGGTCTGCCTCTCTTTTCTCTCTTCCCATTCACTGACCACAAGGGGCCAAGGCTCTTAAGAGTCTCTTGGCTTTGTCTCTTTCCCTTCCTGCCTATACTGAATGGCATCTCTTCAACCACTCTCAATTCTCTAAGCCTTTTGTCCTCCTAAATCATCTGTTCTTCAATGGGTCAATGCAACAATTTTCTAGAATTCTCTACTCCTCTACCTGGATAGAGAACAATCCACAATACATTGTCCTGTACCATCTGGGATGTCCAATCTGAAGTGAGTCTCCCACAGTGACTGTAAAGTCTATTATCACTCCCCCCAGGCTATTTCACAACCCAATCCCACACCCATGTTTCCCTTGCTCTATAAATAATTTTGCTTCGTGTGTCTCAGAGATAATAAAGGTCATCAAGCATGAAGTCCCCCCATTTCCTGTCTTTCTTCACCTACTAATTTGCCCCATTTGTACCCACCCTTTCCTCCCAGCCCTCTATTTCGGAGAAAGGGTGTGTCCCCTCCTATCCGAGGTTAGTCCAACCACAAAACCTCTCCATCCTCTGCCCTCCTGGCTCCTCTAGGACTTTCCTACATCAATTATCCCCTTTCTTTCCGATATTTTTAAACTCTACCTCTGCACTAGTTCTTTTTGCTCAGAATAAAAACATAGGCAGATCTCAGATCTCAAAATAAAACAAACAGACCCTTGCTGCACATCACCACTAGCCATTACCCTGTCTCCCTTTCCTCCAGTTTCTTGAAGGGAAGTCTACCCTCACTGCCTTCCGCTTCCTCTGCTCCATTCTCCCTCTCCTCTTGCCTAAGTGCAAGACCCCCAGGGAGACTTCCTCTCCTCTCTGCTTCAGCTGGTACTCCTGATCAGTCCTACTTTCCTTCGTGAACTTTTGCTCTTATACTTTCTGCAATTCTATTCTCTCCTGAGGAAGGCATTTTCACACAGATATCCTGAATTTTTCCCCACAGCAAATTTATGGAAAGTTAAAACAAGTATGCATGCTTTCAAGCTTCCCTTGCCTACAATAACGAGTTGGTTTCAGGAAATACTGATGCTCATTCCAAGAGTCTTGGCTTCCAATCCAGTGCTCTCTCAGTCCACGTCACCTTTTATATGCTAATAATCAGTAAGTGAAAATGTTGTTACCACATTTAATTCCACTCACAAGTATTTATTGAGTACCAACTCCAAAGATGAAACTAACATGTCCTCTTCCTTTCTATATATGACTACTCAGTTATTTGTATGCTTATTTTATTTTATTGTATTATTATTTTTATTATTTTTTTATTTTTTTGAGGAAGATTAGCCCTTAGCTAACATCTGCCACCAATCCTCCTCTTTTTGCTGAGAAAGACTGGCCCCGACCTAACATCCATGCCCATCTTCCTCTACTTTATATGTGGGACACCTGCCACAGCATGGCTTGCCAAGCAGTGCTAGGTCCGCACCCGGGATCTGAACTGGTAAACTCCAGGCTGCCAAAGCAGAATATGCAAACTTAACCACTGTGCCACCAGGCTGGCCCCAGGAGACATTTTCTAAATCATTTCTCCAAAGACCTTGAATGCCTCTCTTAAGAAAATTTCTAATGAGTAAATGAATGATGTTCTACCAATGAATATTGCTGCTCTCTCATGACCCACAAAGATCCAGTTTTCTATTTCGAAATTATCAGTGTTCTCTGTATATGTGTTTAATGTCACCTGTAAGTAATAAAACTGAGAGAGAACAAAAAACATTCTGTAAAATGAATGTGAAATAAGCACCTCTAAAAAATACAACAATTAGAGCTGGAGACCATTTACCTGAACAAACAAAGCAATGATGGCGATCCCATGGGGCTTCCCAACAGCCTCATCAATACTGCTGAACAGGGTGGAGTTCCAGTGGATCAGATGGAGCTGGGTAAGCAATAGACAGGTCACCTCATTACTTAATATACTTCTGTTTCGAAAAACAACAACATATCAACTTCTCCTTAACTGTATCTATACTTTATCATATGCAACAAGAGTATCAGAAAGACACAAATAGATAACTGCTTTAATACCAGTTTTCTGTAGGAATGCCTTCCTTCTTTTTTTATTGGGATCAGATTGGTTTACAACATTATGTAAATTTCAGGTGTACATCATTATATTTAAACTTGTGCATAGACTACATCGTGTTCACCACCAAAAGTCTAGTTACCATCCATCACCATACACATGTGTCCCTTTACCCTTTTCACCCTTCCTCCACCTGCTTCTCCTCTGGTAACCACCAATCTGTTCTCTGTATGTCTGTGTTTGTTTATTTATCTTTCACATATGAGTGAAGTCAAATTGTAGTTGTCTTTCTCTGTATGACTTATTTCACTTAGAATAATATCCTCAAGGTCTATCTGTGTTGTCCTAAATAACAAGATTTCATCTTTTTTTTAGGCTGCGTAGTATTCCATTGCATACACATATATATATATATATATATATGTATGTATGTATACCACATCTTCTTTAGCCACTCATCCATTGATGGGCACTTAGGCTGTTTCCAAGTCTTGGCTATTGTGAATAATGCTGCAATGATCCTAGGGGTACATATATATTTTTGAATGTGTTTTCATGTTCTTTGGAGAAATACCCAGAAGTGGAATAGCTGAATTGTATGGCAGTTCTATTTTTAATTTTTTGAGGAATTTCCATACTGTTTTCCATATTGGCTGAACCAATTTACATTCCCACCAGCAGTGTATGAGGGTTCCCTATTCTCTACATTCTCTCCAACACTTGTTATTTCTTGTCTTCTTAATAATAGCCATTCTGACAGGCATGAAGTAATATCTCATTGGGGTTTTAATTTGCATTTCCCTAATCATTAGCAATTTTGAACATCTTTTCACGTGCCCATAAGGCCTTCCTTCTTATTTCTGAACAGAAGCAATGCTTAGAGGATCGCTGCCTCTCACATTCTGCTTTAGTCCTACAGGAGCACATTTAAGGAGACTTGCAGATTTCATATTGATTTAGTTGTCTTTCCTTAAATGTCATCCCCTCTGGATCGCAGTGGAACAAAACTCCGGACCTGGGCACAAACACTAGAACTCATTCAAAGAATTAGTTCCTGCATAATCAAGTACCAGTATTTCCACTAAGAATAGTACAAAGCCAGTCTCAAATTCTGGTCAATTATTTCAACTCTCTAAGAACATCCAGAGATCGCACCCTATACAAAATGCTGCATCTTTTTAAAGCCATGGTAAATTAATGAATGCTGACGTGGCTCTAAAAGAAGGCCATTTTCTGCACTAGAGATAAAATTTTATCTGTGAAGGAATCATAACCAATGCTCTAGAGGACTCCTCATTCCTAGCCTCATAAAGCTTTGTAGCTTTCAAGTTTGTCTAGAATATGCACTTGCTCCTACGGCACTGATAAAACACTAGCAAGAGGCCAAATGCAATCCCTTGGTTAAAATCAAATGGCCACTGAGGTTCTTAGCGTAAAAGTGGCTACGTAAACCTTCTCCCTGGCATACTATCTTCATCACTATAGCTTTTAATCAAGTTATAATTACTCAAAACACTGCCTCAGTTAAAACTTAGTTCTAACCCAAAAAGATACAGCTAAAATTCAATCCCCATGTCATTTTAGCATCCACATTAAAATATTAAGGAAAATTATCACGAGGATGGCCACAAATTTGATTCTTCAACTGCTGAATTTGTGCAACTAGAATTCAAGATTATAAGGCTGACCACTAGAGGGAGTAAGGAAGTCCTCTGTCTAGAAGACAAAGGCTAAGTCAGGATAGGCCAGGCTATGAAACACCCACCCAGACTGTGACCGCCCAGCAAACGCAACAGTCAAGGCACTGCCTTTAGGAAAACAATGTTCTACAATCTTTCAATTACTAACGAAGGACAGACCAATTTTAATCTTTCCTTTTCTGGCTGCAACAATAGCATAGGTATCCCAGTGGTACACACAAGGGTACAGTGATACAGATAAGTGTACAGTGGTACAGATAAGAACTGATTGCTTCGATTAAGTCAACAAATAAGGCCCAAGGTTGAAATCTATTTTTATCCAACAGATTACAAAGTTCAAATCAACATTTTTCTTACTTCTCCTAGCAAAATTATGGGGTATTTTTTCTGAAACAAAACAAACTGAAAAAGCTTGGTTGGTTTGGTGTTTTTTTGACACTCCTCATAATTCAGCATCATCACACACACCTACTCCTCAAACACAGCTTCACATTTTTTTGCATTTACAAAACTGAGGGTTCCCCCTCCCTGAGTGTGTGCTGCACATGGTGACCTCGTTTCAAGGAGGACAGGATGGAAAAGTAACTGCACAGCGGGGAAACCTGACGAACACCACCTGAGCCAGGTGCTCAAGGTCAGCAGCAACAGTCACAGACGTGTTTACAGTCCGGACCCTTGACATGGTGTGAGGAAAATGACATTCCACCTCTGCGGTCTTCTTCCCAATAATCCACAACTCCAGTCTAATCCTGAGAAAAACAGCAGACGGATCTCAATAGAGGGACATTCTACAAAATGCCTGACCAGTTGTCCTCAAAACTGTCAAGGGCGGGGCAGCCCGGTGGCATGGTGGTTAAGTTCACACACTCTGCTTCAGTGGCCTGGGGTCCGCCGGTTCAGATCCCAGATGTGGATCTACACAGCGTTCATCAAGTCATGCTGTGGCAGTGTCCCACATACAAAAAATAGAGGAAGATTGGCAAGTGTTAGCTCAGTGACAATCTTCCTCAAGCAAAATGAGGAAGACTGGCAACAGATGTTAGCTCTGGGCCAATCTTCCTCACCAAGAAAAAAAAAAGAAAGAAAACACCTGTCAAGGTCATCAAAAACAAAGAAAGCCTGAGAAAACGTCACAGCAAAGAGAAGCCTAGAGAAACACAAGAGCTGATGTAAAGTGGTATCACAGGTACAAGAGCTCTTGGAACAGAAAAAGGGCATCAGGTCAAAACCAAAGAAATTGAACAAAATAAAGAATTCATGTATCAATACTGGTCCACTAATTATAACAAATGCACCATACTAATGTAAGATGTTAACCACAGGGAAAATTGGTTGTGGGTTATATGGGAACTTTCTGTACTATTCTCATAATTTTCCTGTAAATCTAAAACAGCTCTAAAAAATACACACTATTTAAAAAAGAAAGAAAGAAAAGAAAAGAAAAATTAAGGAAAATGCTGGCACTTCCACAAACCCACACTAAGAAGGATAAAAGAAGATAACCATGACTTTTGTGTGACTCGCACAAAAACACAAAATGAAAATAGCAAAAGAAGTTCCACCACCTGGTGCGCATTCTACCATCTGGGTCTTAATCACTTGAGACGGCGGCTCAGGGGCAGAAAGAGTCTTCTCTCACAGTCAACAAGGGACCCAAGCTTCAAAGCAAAGCTCTACCCTGGTACTTACAGAGAAATCCTCTTCTCCTGGAAGCGCTTTCTCTCATTTTAAGACCAAACAAAACATCATTAGAGATCCCCTTTCCACATCACTAAAGGATGGTTAATGCAAGTACCAGGCAAATTTCCAATACAATCCGGAAATCAGTTGTAACTTCGTAGAAGTAGCTTAGATGCACAACCCACAAACATAACACACTTGACACTTCTATTGCCTCTCGGCTTGAGCTCACTCTGTGCTCCCGAGCCCTCCCTGGCTCCACCTGTACTAGTTTGCTAAAGCTGCCATAACAAAGTGCCACAGACTGAGTGGCTTAAATCATAGAAATTTACTTCCTCACCGTTCTGGGGGCTTGAAGTCTGAGATCAAGGTGTCGGCAGGGTTGGTTTCTCCTGCAGCCTCTTTCCTTGGCTTGTACACGGCCACCTTCTCCCTGTGTCCTCACATCGTCTTTCCTCTGTGCATGTCTGTGTCCAAATTCGTTCCTCTTATAAGGGACCAGTCATGCTGGATTAGGACCTGCCCCAATGACCTCATTTTCACCTAATTACTTCTGCAAAGATCCTGTCTCCAAATATGGTCACATTCTGATGTCCTGGGGGGTTAAGACTTCAACATATGAATTGGCCGGGGTAGGGCGGTGGCAAACACAATTCTGCCCCTAACACCATCTATCTCACCCTTTTCCTTTCTTTCCTCCTGAATGAAGTTTTTTTTTCAGATCTCAAAAGCTAGAGCTATTCACATCGACTTCTGTTTCCCCCGTAGCCTTTTTTATTCCTATCATCTTATATTTTGCCTTCTATTAGTGTTGGCTCAGTTCCCTAAAGCAAAGCCATAGAGACAGGAAAATTATCAGTGCATCTGAAGAACCAAGAGAACCTCTGCGCACAGCTCGAGGCTATATATGTCTGACAGGGCAGGAGAGATGACTCTGGAGAGTCAGTCAGGTTCCAAGTGCACAGCTTTAAATTTTTCCATAACTGTATTTTGGGAAACATTAAAGCAATATGTTATTGCAGTGAATATTATTATTACTTATACTGCTTTAAATCAATCAAACTCCCCTATCAACATCTTTCCTTCAAAGGTCCTTTTGGCAGTATGGGGATGGACTGGATGCGTCAGACATGGGAAGACATGGGAAGATAAGCTAGGAGCCTACCACAAAAGTTCCAGCTGAAAAGTTATGACAGGGCTGTGAGATGGCTCATTTTATGTGTCACCATGGCTGGGCTATGGTGCCCAGTTTTCCGGTCAAACACCCATCTAGATGTTGCTGTGAATGTATTTTTTAGATGTGCTTCGAGTAAAGCAGATACCCTCCACAATGTGGGTGGGCCTCATCCAACTAGTTGAAGGCCTTACAAGCATAAGCTGAGGCCCCTGAAGGAGAAGCAATTCTACTTCCAAATTATAACATAAAAATTCTACCTGAGTTTCCAGCCTTTGGCCTACTCTATGGATTTCAGACTTGCCAGTTCTTACAATAAATCTTAATTCTTCTTTCTCTCTCAATCTCTCTCTCAACAGATAGTGGGAGCAATATTCTCTCTCTCTCTCTCTCTCTCTCTCTCTATATATATATATACATACATACAAAAAAAACAAAAACAAAGTGTGGAAAGGAAAGGAGGTTCAAATCCAAACAAGACTAGTAGCAATACGAATAATGACAAAGGGCTCTAACAACTAAAGTGACAATATTTGGAATTTATTCTCCTAAGACTAAACACACTTCCTTTGGCCGGGGGGGGTGGGGGATTGGGGGTGGGAGAAAGAGAAAGCAATCCAGTGATGATCAGAAAGAACATATTAGAACTTCAACTCACATTTATTTTTATCCAATGCCTCTTTTTTATTTCAATTTTCCTATGCTTTCATAAAATAAATTTTATATAGATAGATAGATATAAAATATATATTAGTGCATGAATGTAATTTATTAATACATATGCACAAATTAAGGATCTGTGTGCCAGAATTGTCTGGGACAAGTGGGTTTGAATGGAAAGGCACATGATACTAAAGACATGGTTTAGAAAATGACGAAGCAGCCCATCAAGTCCAAGGGAGGCTTAGCAGAGGTCCACACAGACAGTTACTATCACTCAAGGGGACTCGGAAGATGGACTTCAAAGCCTGACGGTACAGATGGGCTGTGGGGGGTGACTGGTCCTCAGTGGAGTACAGAACGGAGAGGTGGGAACAGCGTGCACTTTCGCAACTCTGTTGATAAACCCTTAGATGCAACATGCTCTCGTAAAAGATCTCTGAGCTGGGATCACAAGTCTTAGATTCTTGTTTCAGTTCTTCCACTCTCTAGCTCTGTGAACTTCATAAGTCACTAACTTCTTTGAGCATCAGCCTCTCTGTAACACAAGGAGAGCTATTTCTTAAAAGCTTGGCTTCTTTGCACCTTTCTCTGTCCTCACCTGGCACTCTCTTTATTCCTATTTTCCTGCCACATTTTGCTGTCATTAGCATTAGTTATATGTAGCCAGCAAAGGCATGGAAGCAGGATGAATTTTGAGAATGGAGAGCAGCTTACCAATTCATAGCAAAGCCCCAGTGTCTAAGTGCCCTTACCATTTCTAAGGAGTATAAGGATGACCTAGTAAGATTACTACATCTGCTGCCTTGACTCAGACCGTCTCACTCTTCCTCACCTCCCTCCTTCCAGGTCCACTGGACTAAAGGTGACCACAGGCAGCACTCAGCGCCCTGAGGTCTTCTGGCGCCCAGTGCCTGGAAACACACAGTACAGCAGGTGGCAGAGGGGCTGCCTCTCGCAGTTGGAACCCAAACACCTACTGTGGCCGACAACAACAGTAGTTGGAAAACAAGGAGACGAGAACTCTACTGACACAACGGGCAGTTCTCTGCTCTGCCTTCAGTGACTCTCCCTCAAAAGGCAAAAGGTTTGGGCTTCCTCCCAACCTGGGTATGTCAGAGTACAAGAAAGTGGTTTTCTATAACAATTAAAGTGGAGTGTTTCTTCCCTTCTTCCTGTTCTCGCCCCTAACCTCAGCACTCCCCAACCACCAAGGCCTCAATATATGTGGCCTCGTGTGTATCAGCATATGTATTACAAAGAAATAAAAAAGCAAAGATCCATTCTTACTCTATCAGCATCATGACCATCATTCCTTCCTATTAAAAAATCTGACGGTAGGGTGACAACTGTAAAGCATCCTTTCACAGTTTGAGAGAAAATCTTTGACTGAGCTTCTGCTATAGGCTCACAAATTCAAATTTCCTGCAATTGACTGTGCCGCTTTGCCATTAGTACCTGTGAAATGTTAATCTTAATGTACTTAACTCACAGTAATAGATAAATTTGTCCGAAGTTATGAAACTGTGACAAGCCGTAGCCTTATAATCATTTATTTGTCACCAAGAAAAATAAGTTTGAAGATTTCATGGCAGCCTAACAGAAAGCTATCTTCAAGATAAATGAGGTTTACTATTAACATAAATAACATGACAGCATTAAAGTACAAAAGAATGAATCATGAGGAATGGAAAAAGCAGTAAAAACTGAAAAGGCAATTATGACTCACAAATTTCTTCCCCCAGCCCTGTGCACTCACACAAGTTCTGTGAAGTCTCTCTTATCTTCAGATGCCTAATGGACATTTCCTTTCAAATGGCTTCATGTCACCTCAAGCTGAATGCTTCCAGAACTGACATCAGTTCCCTTCACAGACACCCTATCACTGTCTCTCAGTGGAGCCCCGAACGTCCCAGGCTTGAGACCTCGGACCTACCCCCCTTTATCTCCAACTCACCAAGGCCTCTCCTGGCCCCCAATTGTTTGCACAAAGCCCAACTAATCTCTCTTTCATGCAGCTTTCACCACATTTTCTCTGTCCAAAAATGTCTATTTCGTTTATTTCCTACCCATAGCAGGCTTAAATTTCTCTAACCCTATCCTTCCCATCTTATCCCCAAAATACTCAAATAAAGTGTGGCTCCTGACCCCGGAAAACACCCTCCCCATATGTTCCACTCACTTGGAATGCTGTTCCCCATCCTGTCCTGCCATTTATCCAAATTCTACCTATCCTCCTAGGCCTTGACAGGCATTTGATGGACAGATGGACAGACTGGATATGGAGACAGAGATAAAACTTGAACCAACAGACATGAAGGAAATGGGATAGCTGGGGTTTCCATCCGAAATGACTTAGAAAAGTAGAATGAGTGCAGTTGTAGATAAGAGTTGAAAGTGACATCGGAACAGTCACACTGGTCTCCCATAAGTAAGAGATGCAGCACTAGAACTGCCTGAAGAAGAAGGAGCTAGAGGTGCAGATTGCAGACGTCCCGAGATATCTAGAGAAATGGCCTTATAGAGTCAGTCAGTTCAACTCGGGGATCCAGTCACAGGAGACCGACAGAAGGCAAGGACGGAGCTTTGGGAAACGGTGAGATGAGAAAAAGGAGAATATCAAATAAGCAGGAGGAAACCCAGAAAACTCCAAAATCCTGTTAGGACAAAAGAGAAAAGAACTTTCTAGAAGAAAGTGTGGTGCACCGTATCAAGGCTCTATCAGCAACAAAGCTACAAAGAAACAAAAGAAAACGAGGACAGAAAGAGATTTGGGATCTATTTTTTTTAAAGATTATTGAGAAGGTGGTTGTAAGACAATGAAAGGAGCAGAGGCAGAACATAAAGGTGTCAGGATAAAATGAGTGGGGCAAAGCCACTCATCCGAGAAGGTGGGCAGTGAGAACCAGAATACTGAAATCAAAAGATAGCTGAAGTGAGTGCTAAATGATTTTCTTTTTTGTTTTTTGGCAGGGAAAGATTCGCCCTGAGGGAACATCTGTTGCAATCTTCCTCTTTTTTTTCTCCCCAAAGCCCCACTGCATGGTTGTATATCCTAGCTGTAAGTCATTCTAATTCTTCTGTGTGAGCCGCCACTACAGCCTGGCAACTGACAGACGGCTGGTGTGGTTCTGCGACCAGGAAATGAACCCAGGCCGCCAAAGCGGTGAGCGCCAAACTTTAACCACTAGGCCATGAGGGCTGGCTCTGATTTTTTTTTTTTTTTAATGAGGAGAATCAGTATGCTTGAGTTTAAGCAAAATTCATTTTTCACTTTTAGTAGTTTTTTAATCTATTCTTTTAATGAGCAAAAGTAAAATCTGAAAGAATCACAGGCTGCTATAAATTTTGATAGCTCAGACATATTCAATGCACCTGTGAACTCAGACGCAACTGAAACTGAAAACCATTTTTCTGCCAAACTGCAGTCATCAAGAACTTTCCTCTGAGGCAGGCCACAAAAGGGTACAGATTCACGGAGGAAAAGGAGTCATCAAGAGCAGGCCCTGGTTTCTGCATCCTGACTTGGCTTAATCGCTTCCTTCCCTCAGTCCCCAAAAAGTTCAACTATGGAGAGTTGAGCAGCTCCCCAAGTGTATTTTGAGTTTCAGAAGCCAAGTCTCTCGGCTCACCCATGCTCGATCTCACCCAAAATACCCATTCTCAGAGCATTTGGAAAGACCTATGATATGAGAAAAAGGAAAAATAAAGTTAATGTCTCAACTAACGATACTGAGGGTTGAAAGAAAGAAGATATTAAGTATTAGAATTTAAAAAAAGAAAAGGAAACTGGAAGTGAAATGTTTGAGTAACAAAATGAGAACATTAACTGAAAAACAGCAGAGAAAGCACCCTCTCTCTCCAGAACCACTCGTAATCATACGAAGCAGCCATTCATCGGCAGACAAATTGAGATTTAGTGTATACTATTTTCAGGTGCTGCTGCACTTTAAGATGTCATTGTCAATATATTATGCAGCTATTACTCAGAGAAGGACATTCAAGGTGTAGACAGATATAATAGTGACAAAGCGCTGGACAGCATGGAATGGAAAATAAATTGCCTGAAATTCTATCTCTAACTGTCACCTCCGTGTTGTGTTTGCCTAAACTTAATTGAGTATCTTCTTAGATAGGTAAAAGAGAAATAGGAGGATGTGTTAGAGCATTTCAGAGCAACTTCATCTATTAATATATTAATACCAAAAGGTATTTATAGTGTTCTTAGGGTTCAGGATCCTCAATTCAAAAAATTTATAAAAGGATTTATTTCAAAGCAGAATGATTTCCTCTTTGAATGCTAATTTCCTGTTATTTACTCTGATATCGCTGCCCTCTTAGGAACAGGACGCTGGATCACTGTTAGGGCTCTTCTCCCAAAAAATGAAGCTTCCTTTAGGAAATTCACTATTAAAGTTTGGAAAAGGCTTGTTGGATCAGTCATGTGAATCAAAGAAAAACACTATATCATCTTGAAATATTTTTTATTTAATGTAAGATTAGAAGCAATTAAAACTGATTCTTTGACACTGGTTTCTTGGTTTTCCAAGAAATATCTTCTGTCTTATTTTCTGAAAAAGAAAATCTCAATTGTGGGTTATGGCTGAAATTAAATTGCCGTAACTTAAATTCTCTATATTTCATTTGTTATTCTATAAAATAAAGAAGGGAAAGAGATTGTCAAAGGGTCTTGGTATTACAGAACATGCCATTTACAGATTGCATCTGTTCGGTCTGTACAGTGAATCAGTGAATAATGGCTGTATTCTCTCCCCTTCTGCCCCTCACTGAGAACTACATTTCACAAAAGAGTTCTGAAATGACAGCAGCATTCATCAAAACATTTATTGAGCACCGATAATATCTAGGGTTTTAGCGTTCACTGCTTCCAACATTAAAAACACAAAGACCTCAAATCTTTTTATAAAAGAATTCAAGATGTGAATAACTAAAAATATAAAATTGATAATTCAACAGAAAAAAAGATGAGTGAGATGGGTTAGCATGCAATAAAAATGATAGCAGATGCTTTGGATATTTGTATTGATTTAATGAGCACTGATGTCACACTCTCTGCCAGGTACTGTTCTTTATATTTTAATATTACCTCACTCAACCCACACTGTCATCTTCATAACAGCAGAGGCTGTGAGTGTCACCAACACCCCATCTTAACAAGAAGGGAATGGAGGCACAGAAGGTGAAGTAGTCTGCCCAAGGTCACACAGCTAAGAAGCAACAAAGCCAGGACACGGACCAGGCAGTGTGGCTCCATTACCTGCATGCCAGCTCTCTTCTCCAAAGATGGGGGGTGGAAGAAGACTGATCAGGGTGGAATTCAGTGTGAATATTCACAGAATACGTGCAGAAATGACAAACAGTGTTCTCCATAGACAAGGAAAACCAGAGAAAAGGAATGGAGAGTGTGCAGCCAACAAAATAGCCAGTAATCCAGTTGGGCTGTGCCCGATGCCAATAGCACACGGTGCTGAGTGCACACCTGGTGTGAATGAACACTCTTACTCACTACGAGCTCCTGGGAAAGCAAATTGAGCTCTCAGAGTCTCAGCTGTAAAAGAGAGATCACACTATCTAATGTCTAAGGCCATTACAAGGCCAAGAGATACTATCTGGAAAGCTCCTGGTAAATATCAAGTAAGCGCTGGCTGGAGCCAATCAAGAGTGGAGAGAAGCAGGAGGTGCCAGTGGAAAGTTAGGCAGGGTTGTATTTCAAGAGTGTGGTCTTTGAAAACAAAGTTGTGCTCATCTACCTTCAGTTTGGTCATTTTCTCATCATGCTGCCTGAACTCACCTACTTATTTTCTTAAGGTTTAAAGATAAGTAATAATGCCTTCCCTTATAAAAAGCCAGATGACTTTCATCAGAAGCACAAATCAAAAGGACTCCAGGAATTAGGCTGATAAACGAGGGAAAGTATAGGATGAAGCAAGGAGAGGGAGAGCTGTGAAAACCAGAAATCGGCACCCTACCCAACGGTGATTAAATTCCAAAATTTAAAAAACACAGTTCCAGCTGGATCCATCCCTAAATCCAGCCACGAAGGCCACCAGTTTGCAACCCCCATGTACATAGTTTATATTCTAACACCAAGATCTCCTGCCTGGAAGAGAAAATAAAACCATCAGCAAGGAATGGTCTCTTCTTCCTGCCAGGACATCCCGCCATCCTTTCCTCCTTCCTCCTGACATGATGGTTGAATTGTCAGTCTTCTTGTCTAGCAGCCCACACCTGCCTCTGCTCTGCTCCAGTCTCCCCCCCCCCAGTCGAGGGTCTTTGGTCCATCAGTTCCTTACTCTCCAGAGCCTTTGACTTGATGTCTCCCTCTCTATTAGTTCCTTCTCATCATTATTTAAATACGTGCAGATTTTTCTCATCTTAAAAAAAAAGCAAACCCTTCTTGACCTCGCATACCCTCCTACTACTTTCTCTTGGCAGACTTTTTCAAAAACTTATCTACACTCCCCATAACCACTTCCTCCCTGCCCTTTTCCTCCACAATCCACTGAAATCCATCTCTCGTCCCCATCACTTTAGTGAAACTGCTCTCCCCAAGTTCACCAGGAACCTTCTTCTGCTAAATCAACCTTTCTGGCGTTGGCTTACTTGACAACTCTACAGCATCTGAGACCATGTGCATTCTTCTCGAACTGCCCCCTTCCTGTGGATTCCATGGCATCACACTCTCTAGGGTTCCTCCTCCTCGATAGCTATTTCATCTCATGCTCCTTTACTGATTCCTTTCCCCTGACACCCCCTGAATGGTGGTTCTATCCTCTCATCTCCTCTATTCTCATTAAGCATATTCTTGTTAGGTGAGCTTATCCACTCCCATGTCTTCAATTGTCATCTCTATGCCCGTGATTCCAAAGTAAACATCTTTAACCAAAATTTCTGTACTGAATCGAGATCCCTTTACTAAACTGCCTACTGAAATATTCTGAAATTAGCATTTCATAACTGAAGTCTCTCCGCCACCCCTCAGACCTATGTCCCCCTCTTTGCTGCTAGCTCTGTTTATAAACCCAAGCTAGAAATCTCTTCCTTCATCCTCTTCCCTTACAAACAACCAAGAGCTGTGTCCTGCCATTTTCTACCTCCCTAAAATCTCCCAAATCCATTCACTTGGCTTATTCCTATGGGCAATTCCTTAGTTTAGATATCCATAATCTATTGATAGAATTATGGCTCAGGTCTCTTAACTAGTCATCATGCCTCCAAAGTTGGCTTTTCAAATTCATTCTTCATCTCGTAGTTATAGAGTGCAAATCTGATCATGTCACCCTCCTGGGACAGGTCACCCGAGGCTTCTTACCGTCTGCAGAGTACAGTCCAAACTTCTTAATACACAATGCACTAAAACAACATGTCTTTCTATAATCTTTGAAAGTGTGGCAAATTTGGTTTGTGTTTTAACTGTTTCAGGTAAATTGGTGCTAAGTATAGTAATAAGTTCTTTTTAGTAATAAGAATGCAGATAAAGCAATTTTTAAGTGAACTCAAAATTCAGCACTATTTCACTTCTCTGTGAAATACCATTGTCAATTTCATACTCCAACTTTCTACAATTAATACATTATCTAATAACCTAATTTTCAGGAACAATACTTTTTAAATCCAATTACAGTATCCAAAATATTACAATTTACAATAAAATGCATTTATCTGAAAATGTTAAAGAAAATCCATTTTAATCCTCCGTGTACCTGAAAAGGGACTTTGTAAACACAGCACACTCAGAGGCTTTCACTTTTTGAATAGCAATTATCTGGAGCAAAAATCAGAACGATTTTATTAGAAATATGAGAAGGCACATATTGTAGAGGGGAAAGAATGGTTAGTTGGTCTGAGTCGCCGTCATTACCAGTGTGACCTGGGGCAACTTACCCAACACCTCTTGACCTGATTATTCAGCTGAAAAATAGACATAACATCTTCCTCTAAGGGATGTTTTAGTGATTAAATAAGATATGGCATGTGCCTGGCACAAAGATGGTCTTCATGGGCATTAATGCTGTCCCCACAATTCCCTGAGGATTGAGGTAAAATGAATCTTGCATTAACTCCACGGCCATAAGATAATGCAAAGACACAAACCTTCCCAACAATATAAACGTTCTGCATCTTCAAAATATTGTAAAAAGAGTGAACTATGACAGGCTAAACAAAGAAATGTAAACATATAGACATATGTAACAGAATTTCACCAAAACCATTCCCCATGGAATGGAGGAATCTGCCCCCATGGACAACTAAATGGAAACAGAGGAGGGCTGCCCTAATCGTAAGGACAAAAAGCCCTAAAAATCTACACCTATTTTTCCCTCAAAGTACTGCCTTATTTACCTAAGTTTTGTAATTTACTTTAAAATCATAACAAACTAATCCAACTCACTTCTCGCTCAAGAGAGTTGCACAAAGAACCCTTCTTTAGCAAACTCTCCATCAACCACATCACTTCTACTGCTAATTTAAGGGAACCAAGCTGGAGAGTGAAGAAGGCCGACAGGAAAAACAAACTGATTCATCTGAAATATGGTGTTGGAGGAGAGCTCTATGGATACCCTGGACTGCCCGAAAGAAGAACAAGTGGCTCCTAGAGCAACTTAAGCCTGAACTATCACTGGAGACAAAAAGGACAAAACAAAAGGTGTCCTAATTTGGGCATGTCATAAGAAAGCAGGATTCTCTGGAAAAGACAGTAATGCTGGGAAGAGCAGAAGGCAGCAGGAAAAGAGGAAGATCAAACATGAGGTAGAGTGAGTCAACAAAGGAAGCCATGGGCATGAGCCTACAGGAGCTGAGGAGGTCTGCTGAAGAGGACATTGCCGACATCACTCATTCACAGGGTCGCCCAGGAGTCCGAGTCGAGGACAGGTAACAACAAATGCTTCCCTGAGATTTCTGTAAGACTTTCCTGCTAACACTGGAGCAGGGCAATAGGGAACCAAATATGAATCAAATTATTTTAAAGGACATTCTAGAAAACTGGATTTTAACCTACTACTGACCTAAAACAGAGTTCAAGTTTCTTTTCAATGCTGTGACAAGGTAAAGTATCCCTTTCCTTGAGTGAGGTAGAATTTGTACCAAAATAGCTTGGGTTAAAAAAAAAATCAACTAGGAACAGGAAAGGCATCAATGGGTGTGAACCAGAAAAAGCACAACAATTCAGATAGGAAACTTAACTGCGTTTATATGACAATGCACTTCAATTTTGTACAGCTCATACAGGCTTAAAGGAAAAAACATACCTAAAACAGGATGCTTACATTTTATACATAATCCAAAATGTATAATCATTAATGATGAAAGCACTTTAGATGTTCAAAAGGCAGATATGGGAACACTTATTAGGAAATGAGGACTTCACTTACGCCTGATCCTGCCCACACTGGGCCTGCCTCTGCAGGACTGGTTAGTGTCTGCTTACAACACTTCTCATTCCTCTAATCTACATAGTCCTGGCTGTCTAACGAGTATATACACTGCACTAGTCAACATCGTTATCACCTTGGCCAACCAAACCATTCTCCAAAAACCTACATAAATTAATACAAACAAAAGTATTGTTTTCTAAAAGTCTTTATGATAGATAGCATATGTTTTAGACAGATGAAATATATCAATGAGCAAACTGTATTTTAATATGTATATGTCCTCACTGAGATGGACCCTTAGAAAAGCAAGAATCTTCCTCGCTCTACAGTAACATAAGTCAGCAGACAATTTGGGTATCTAAAATTATTATAGAGGTGTACAGTTATTTTATTATCCTTGCTTTTATATAACAGTATTATAGACTTTTAATTAATTTCTATTAAGCCTTTGACAGGAATGAAAGTTTAATAAAAACATTGTTTCTGTGGTAAAATAGTAGCCACTTTATCAGTCAGCACTTCATAGCATATTTCCAATAAGGCACTGTGATGAAAATAAAAGTGACAACTATTAGCTGTAGTGTACAAAGGTGGATTCAATTTATAATGGCAGGCCTAATGAAAATATAATGTTATAAAAATGTAAATTAAGATCAAAGAATCCTTAAATTTATATGAACAACAAAAGGCCCCAAATAGCCAAAGGAATCCCGAGAAAAAAGAACAAAGTGGAGGTATCACACCTCGTGATTTCAAAATATACTACAAAGCTATAGTAATCAAGACAGCATGGTACTGGCACAAAAACAGACACACAGATCAATGGAACAGAATCGAGAGCCCAGAAATACACCGACACATCTATGGACAGCTAGTTTTTGACAAAGGAGCCAAGAACATACAATGGAAAAAGGAAAGTCTCTTCAATAAATGGTGCTGGGAAAACTGGATAGCCACATGCAGAAAAACGAAAGTACACCATTATCTTACACTATACACAAAAATTAACTCAAAATGGATTAAAGATTTGAATGTAAGACCTGAAACCATAAAACTCCTAGAAGAAAATATAGGCAGTACACTCTTTGGCATCAGACTTAGCAGTATCTTTTTGAATACCATGTCTCTTCAGGCAAGGGAAACAAATAAAAAAATAAACAAATGGGACTACGGCGAACTAAAAAGCATCTGCACAGCAAAGGAAATCATCAACAAAATGAAAAGACAACCCACCAACCAAAACAAAATATTTGCAAATCATGTATCCAATAAGGGGTTAATATCCAAAGTATATAAAGAACTCATAAAACACAACAACAAAAAAACTAACAACTTGATCAAAAAACAGGCAGAGGATATGAACAGACATTTATCCAAAGAAGATATATAGAGAGCCAATAGGTAGATGAAAAGATGTTCAACAACACTAATTATTAGGGAAATTCAAATCAACCACAATGAGATATCACCTCACACCAGTCAGAATGGCTATTATTAAAAAGACAAGAAATAACCAGTGTTGGAGAAGACATGGGGAAAAAGGAACCCTCATAGACTGCTAGTGGGAGTGTAAACTGGCACAGCCACAATGGAAAACAGTATGGAGTTTCCTCAAAAAATTAAAAATAGAAATACAATATGATTCAGCTATTCCAGTTCTGGGTATTTATCCAAAGAAGATGAAAATAATAATTTGAAAAGACATACGCACCCAATGTTCACTGCAGCATTATTCACATTAGCCAAGAATTGGAAGCAACCTAACTGCCCATCAATGGATGAATGGATAAAGATGACGTGGTGTATGTAAACATATATATATGTATATACACAAACACACACACACACATATATATGATGGAATACTACTCAGCCATAAAAAAGATGAAATCTTGCCATTTGTGACAACATGGATGGACCTTGAGGGTATTACATTAGTGAACTAAGTCAGATGGAGAAAGACAATTACCATATGACTTCACTCACATGTAGAAGATAAACAAACAACAAATATATAGATACAAGACCAGACTGGTGGTTACCAGAGGGGAAGGGAGTCAGGGGAGGGCGAAAGGAGTAAACAGGCACATATGTACGGTGACGGATGGCAAACTAGACTTTTGGTGGTGAACATGATGCAGCCTATATCAAAGTCAAAATATAATGATGTACCCTTGAAATTTACATAATGTTATAAACCAATGGGACTGCAGTAAAATAAATAAATAGAAAGAGGTTCATACTACGCAAATGACAAATGAGAAACAGGTGCCAGATAAATTGATAAGGTCTTGAGGACACCACATATCTAAATGGGATCAGCATACCCACTGTACTGGAAGTTTGCCACATTTGTGGCCGCTCAGCATCTTCTGAACACCCTCCCTGTACCTTGGGAGTTTCTCATGTTTTGAGTCCACCTCCCTCTCCCAGTGTCCCTTGGTTCTAGGGCACAGACATGTGACCCAGCTGTGCCAATCAGATGCCCCTCTATCAGACTGGGGCTCTGGCAGTACTGATCCAAGAAGGGAGGGGAGGAGACTTGCTTTGTCTGGAGGGTGGGGGTCAATGAGGATGTTGAGAAGGCAGTGGCTACAATGTAGTGTCTGGGGCTCAGAAATGGCAGTGGTGCCAACTGTAGAGTCTAGTGCAAAGTGGCCCAAGCAGGGGTGTCCTCATAGATCAGTTTTGCAGTGTAGTTTGGACATTGTTTCTGGAACCTGAGCCCTAGCTGGGCCCTCCATCCCTCCCAATGAAGCTACTTAATATCCTTATAATAAACTCATTTTCTGCTTAATCAGAAAAAATAATTTTAATTAAAATGAGAAAAACGATCACTATAGAAAACATTTATTCAGCAATTATTTACTATATTTAGCTACCCTGAAACTAAAAGACCCAGTAAATTCAAAATAATTCCAGAAAAGAAAATTACTGGAATAAAAAGTCACTTTTTCAGATAAGCATTTAATTGGTTTAACTGGATGTTCCTTTCTTGAGCAGACACAGTTGACTTCCACCCACCACCCAGTCCCCTTCCCTTTCCTCCACTCGAACAGAAGCACAACTACATATATCAGGAGGCCAAGTGCTTGTGGGAAGGCTAGACCCCTCCTCAGCTCAACAGGGTAAATCTTGCTGATTAAGCTAAGAAAAGTACAAATTACAGCCTTCTCATTTCCCTGGAATGACCCTTTCAGGTACAGAGATTCTGGCCAATGATACATGAGGGGAATTCTGCTGGAGGGTAGGGGTGACGACGGCTTTTGGGAAAACATTTCCTAATTCATAAAACCTGTAACAGCCTGGATCAGTGCGACCACTTTGGTTAACTCCTTGGCAGTATCCACAAGAGCTGAACTATGCCTATCCTATAACTCAGCCTACACTTCTATGTACATGTTCACCAAAAGGCTAGAATATTCACAAAAGCTCTATTCCAACAGACCAGATCTGAAAGCAATCCAAATGCCTATCAACAGTAGAAAAAATATACTGTGTAAAATTCACATAATGAAATATTACACGTGAAAACAAACAAAAAATACACACCACAAAGTACATGAGCCTCTAAACATAATGCTGAATGAATAAAAGCTAGACACAAAATAACACGTGCTCTATGATTCAATTTATATAAAATCCCAAAATAGGCAAAACTTATCTATGACGTTAGAAGTCAAGATCATGGCCAACCCTAGAAGAGCCACGAAGGGAGCTTCTGGGACATTGGTTATGTTCTGTTTATTAATCTGAATGCCGGTTTCACGGGTATACTCACTTTCTGAAAATGTAATGAATTGTACACTTGTGATTTGGGCACTTTTCTGTATGTATTTATCTATAAAAATTTTACTTTAAAAAATAGAGATGGTACCAAAAGCACAGCCAATAAGAGAAAAAATGACAGATTAGACTTCATCCAAATCAAAAACTTTTGGACTTCAAGTAACACCATCAAGAAGATGAAAAGACAACCCACAGAATGAGAGGAAATATTTTCAAATCATGTCTGATAAAGCACTTGTATCTAAAAGAAAGAATTCACACAATTCAATAATAAGACAAATAACCCAATTTTTTAAATGAGCAAAGGATTTGAAGAGAAGGATATGTGAACAGCCAATAACTACATGAAAAGATGCTCAACATAATTTATTGTTAGGAAAATGCAAATCAAAACCACAATGATTGGGGCTGGCCCAGTAACAATGTAGTTAAGTCCGTGCGTTCTGCTTTGGCAGCCCAGGGGTTTGCAGATTCAGATCCCAGGCATGGACCTACTACCACTCATCAAACCATGCTGTGGCAGCATCTCATACAAAATAGAGGAAGACTGGCACAGATGCTAGCTCAGTGACAATCTTCCTCAAGGGAAAAGAGGAAGATTGGCAACAGATGTTAGCTCAGGGCCAATCTTCCTCACCCAAAAAAAAAAACCCACAAGGAGTTACTACTTCAAACCCACTAGAATGGCTATAATCAAAAAGATAGACAATAAGAAGTGTTGGTCAGGATGTGGAAAAATTGGAACCTTCATACTCCGCTGGTGGGATTGTAAAATGGTGCAGCCACTTTAGAAAACATATTAGCAATTCCTAAAAAGTTAAAGAAAGGGTTGTCATATGACACAGCAATTCCACATCTAGGTATACACTCAAAAGAAATGAAAATATATATCCACACAAAAACTTGTACACAAATGTTCACAGCCACATCATTCATAATAGCCAAAAGTAGAAACAAACCAAACATCCATCAACTGATGAATAGTTACACAAAATATGGTCTATCCATACAATGGAATACTCTCCAGCAATAAAATGAATTGAAGTACTGATACAGGTCACAACATAGATGAATGAACCTTGCAAACTTTATGCTAAGTCAAAGAAGCAGTCAGAACAGACCACATATTGCATGAGTCCATTTATATGAAATGTCTAGAAAATCCTTAGAGACAGAGAGCAGACAGTGGTTGCCTAGGGCTGCAGGGAGAGGAGACAGATGGGGAACAACTGCTTCTTTTGGGGTGACAAAAGTGTTCTAAAATTAAATTGTGGTGATGGTGCACAACGCTGTAAAGATACTAAAGCCATTGACTTGCACACTTTAAATGGGTGAATGTTATGGTATGTAAACTATTTTTAAATGCAACAGAACAAAGTCTCTCCTCTTACAACATTTAACAATTAATTTGTGAGGATTTGATGCTTAAAGGTGATACAGCCATCCTGTGACCACAAGTGAACAAATCAAAGGGGAAAAGCTCAACTCTTGAAGTGACTTAGCAGAAAAAGGCAATGAAACTGGCCCTCGGAAATGGCTGAGCAGCTGCATTAACCAAGCATGGAGCTGCCCTTTGGGGCTTATTGTAATTTGGAAGGAAAAACTTCTTCTTATTTCTTGGTTGTGTCTTCCATTACTTGTCTGAAAGCGAGGCACTCCTAGGAAAGAGATGTAGGATGCTAAGCAAGAGCAGTCCTTTTACTTCCTACATCAAATCTTTTATATGTACGCATAGCATAAATAACAATAAATAAAAGAGAATTTTATTACAATCCAAACTGGGGCTTCTGATAGACAAAACGTAACATTTGCTGAAAATAAAGTTATATCTAAGAGCAGACAAGAGTGAGTTAACTCACAGAGTGAGTTGCTCTGATATAGAGCTTTTCACAGACATATTCTGAAGCATTTTCTGTATTATCATTGTATAATACTCTGAAAAATAAAGACATGAAGAATTTAAACCAGTTATTAATGAGCATAAAATGTACAATCAACAAAGGCAATTTTAGGAGTATAAAGCTAATACTGAATCGCTTACACTCACATTAATATTTCTTAATAATAAGCAGTGGATTTTATTATTATTGAAGTGAGTAGCTTAATAAGTTTCAGGAATGGATTAATTATTGATGTAGATAAGGATAACGTATGCTACTATTATAGCAACAATCATAATATGTAAACTAAGGGCATAAAATAGCCATTACCTAGGATCAGGAACATAATTTCCCCTTGGTAAAGTACTGCATGATCAGGCTTCCTCAGGAACATTACATATTCCTGTGATACCGATAAGCACTGGGGATGCGATACCAAATTAAAATTGCAACCGTTATCCCCTGACACTGGATGAAGAAAACATACCATGTGTTCTTATACAAACTCATTTACCTAGAGCCCTATTCAAATAGATACATAAGTAAATAACATCAGCTGCTGCAATAAATCCTGTCTGGGACCTCTCTTCTGAGTTACAGACCTGCATTTCCAGCCCGTTACTGGGCACTTCCATTTCTATGAACAGCCACTGTCAAATCCAAAACATATCGAAGTATGCATCACAATTTCCCACCAAAACAGTCCCCCTCTCTGGCATTCCTTGAGAGCTCCACCGTTCTCCCAGTGACTGGAAGAGGTTCCAATCTTAGAGGGATCATGGACTCCTCTTTTCCTCGAATCTCCAATCAAAGCCCCAGGAAGCTCTGAACGTTCTCTCTCCACATCGTTTCTAACACTCCCTGCTTTCCTCTGTCAAGGCCGTCATCCAGCTGATGTCATGTGAACATCACGCCTGGTCTTTAAAATGATTTCTTAAAGGGCATCATCTCTACTCATCAATGAAATTGATTACATTTTACTAGAAATGCTTTAGAAGGGAAGCGGTTTTTGCATATTTTGTCACTGGTGTGTTCCCAGTACCTAAAACTGCCTGGAACGTACATAGTAGATGCTCAATAAATATTTTGTGAATGAGTGAAAAATTCATAACTGTGAAATATAGAACAGTGATACCCGCTTCTCTCGGCAAAATTCTACATATTCATCATACATCTGTCAAAAGAAAAGCTTCTTGATGAAAACCTGACATTCAAGAGCTTGCATTCTTTGTCCTCAGCCTGCCATTCTAAATCTATCTCCAGCTACTTAATTTCCAGATTTCCTAACTCTAGCTGGAACAGATTACCATAAAATAGCTATAGTTATATGTTTATACATAGACAGCATATATGTATAAATAGCTATATATATGTATTCAACTGCTATGAAACGCCACAGAGAAAAACAAATTAGACAAGAAGGACATGGACTGCAAGCAGGTTAAGGTTAGCCTCACTGATTACACGACATTTGAATAGAGACCCAAAGGTGCTGAAGGAGCAAGCCATGTGGGGAGAATTCTAGGGGGAGAATATACCAGACAGAGGAGAAAGTAAGGCAAAAGTCCCCTAGCACGGAGAAGGACATCTCTGTCCTACTGACATCCTCAGCACCTGGCATCACGCCTAGAACTTTCCATCTACTCCTCCACCCACTTGTTTATATTTATTTAAAGCCCACTATATGCCAGGAACTGAAATTCTATTAGAAGCCAAACCAAACTTCAAACATGAAAATTCCTATCCTAGAATTTGTCTTTCAGTTTAATTACATAAAAATCTCAACCAATCTCAAATTCAGCATGACTACGGTTGACCTTGACATCTTTCCTCCAATTCCTTCTCCCTCCTGGCATCCCCATGTCATTTCACAACACACAGTGTCCCCAAGCCTCCCACTCAACATCTCCGTTCATTTGTGACAAGCGTAGCATTACGTACCTGCTTAGTGAATATTATTCCAAAGAAAAATTATAGTAGTTGTTCAGCCCAAATTTATACCTACTATTTTCTCCAAGACCCCAAAAAAAAGGGTTGAGGAGAGAAAGGCAAAATCATCTGCCATTCTCTCAAATCTTTGTCCCCACAGAATTCGGCATTTACTCAATAAGAAATACAACCAACATGTTTCTGACATTAGACTCAAACAATCAAGGAGAAGAATTATCCTTGGGATAACTCCCAAGAGAGGGCTCAAATTTAACCAGAGTCAAGAAGCAAAAAGTCGGGGCCAGCCCTGTGGCCAAGTGGTTAAGATCGCATGCTCCATTTGGGGAGCCCGGGGTTTCGCCGGTTCGAATCCTGGGCACGGACATGGCACCGCTCATCATGGCACCCACATGCCATAACTAGAAGGACCCACAACTAAAATACACAACTATGTACCGGGGGGTTCTGGGGGGAAAAATAAAATAAAAAATAAAGCTTTAAAAGAAGCAAAAAGTCTAGTTCTCCAGAGCCCTTTAGCTCACCCAGATCTGTAAGGCCCATGAGAGAAATTCTAATAATCTAAAACAAAATTCTGTGTTACTTGTGCAAATATGGTTTTCATACGAAATTCAAAATAAAGTCTCTACTAAACTTTAGATATTTGTAAATACCCATGTGATTTTATGTATCTTCATTTGTTGCTTTCACAGTCAATATCGTTTTTTATTTCTGCCACTTTCTTTAATTTTTAACATACAGAAGCTTGTAAGAGGCATCAGGCACACTGACAGGATATGGACATCTATGTGGAAAAATACACGGGCCACAGGAAGAGTGTGACAGAAGAGAAAGACTCTGGGAACAGCAATTGACAACAACAAGTTGTAGCAAGTCCAAGGAGTAGAGATATCAAGAAAAATCTCCTCAAGGCCAGCCCGGTGGCATAGTGGTCGAGTTCGGGTGCCCTGCTTCGGTGGCCCGAGGTTCGCAGGTTCAGACCCCAGACATGGACCTACACACCACTCACCAAGCCATGCTGTGGCGGCATCCCACACACAAGATAGAGGAAGACTGGCACAGATGTTAGCTCAGGGACAATCCTCTTCAAGCAAAAAGAGGAAGGTTGGCAATGGAGGTTAGCTCAGGGCCAATTTTCCTCACAAAAAACAAAAAAAAGAAAAATCCTCTCAGAAAACACCACAAAGAGGAGACGTTCTGCCGGGTGTCGTCTAGGAAGCCCAGGCAGAAATACACATTACCCTGTAAATATGAATAAATTCAGACCATTAGACTAAAAAGGGGATGAAAATTCCAAAGCTGAAAATGTTTTCCCTTGAGAACACAAATCAACTCCAATTAACAATAAATAAAAACTAAAATCTATTAATCCTTAGTTTAATTCACTCCTCTGTTGTGTGCAAAAAGATTAGAACTGCTCCAATTAAGACTCAAAGTATACAAGTCTTAGTAAGACATTTCTTAAAATAGTATCATTTATTAACCCAAATTCATCAGCTTCTCCCCACCATGGTACCTCACTTTCTGATTCCCTTTTTTTCCTACTAATTGTTTCATCACTGTTCAAGTTACTCAAGCTCCATCTCTCAGCATCATATTGGCCTTTTCTCATCCCTCATCAAGCCCTATCCATTTGTCCTCTACTACGCTCTCAGATTCATCTCTTCTTTTTCCACGTCATTTTCATCCAGCAAACTCCTTCTCAGTCATTAAGCCCCAGCTCCCATATCCATTCCTTTCCACAGTTTTCTCTGAGCCCAGCAGAAATCTATTATTCTGTGATGTGTGTTTCCCTTTATATTTCATCCCCTAAAAGCTTTTTCTAGATCTAGATTATTTCCCATTTATTGACACATGTTCAGCCCCAACCACAGCAGCAAATACACAGTAGTTGCTTCCTAAGTGTGTTCTGAATTTATTTACATTGTCATTTAACTCTTCAGTTATTATCTTTTCAGGTTTGTCTTAATTCTACCTCTTCCAAACTGACTGGGGAATCATTAGAAAAAGATGTTGTTTTCTTATATTTCACATTTCTCACGGGGTTCGCCTTTAAATACAGATACTTAACAAAGGTTTGTTAACTGACTGGGATATACTCCACCATCTTGCCTCTCTAAGAGAAACAAAATTCAGTAATATTTTTCTTTTCATTTGCTCATGGGGAAAACAGCCTCTGGAAGAGAGCTACAAAGAAAGCAGCCCACTGGAGCTCAGCTGAGGAAAAGGTAAGAGGCATTACTAACGGTACAGCCTTTATTCCACCGTGACCCAAGCCACTGACTGAACATAGTCAAGCTCTTTACTATAGTCAAGCCTTAGATCAGTTATAAAACAGCAAGATTTGGAACACAGTTAAGGCATGTTAGGGCTGATAAGTTAATTAGGAACAATGCCTGCTGATAAAAATCTATATTTGTTCTCCATAAGAAGGAGGATGTGATATTTGCTTTTTTAAATTATTGCAAAATATTCCCACTGCCATACAACCCAAATTCAGACTAGGATTAATGGTTTAAGCCCTGGACCCAGGTCACAATTTTTGAAAACTGAAACATCCATAAGTCACCTTTAGTTATATCTCTGGTTTAGACAATGATCAGCCCAAGCTGAGAGGATGAACTGGACAAAAACCTATCCAAGTAAATTAGAAAGAAGAAAAAAATAAAATCCTACACGCTTCCAAACCCTTGTTCACTCTACTGCCCAATGTGTTGTAGAAAATGGAAAATTCTGTGACGATCTTAGGGACAGTGGAGCAGCAAGCAAAAAGGGACGTGGTCCCAGATGGTAAACAGATGCAGAAGAAACTTGCAATAAAAGGAAATGGGACTTCCTTCACTGATTCCCAGATGTGGCTGGTCTCCTGCTAGTGTCCTGTGCCATAGAATTTTAAAGGTACGTGGGAAAATTTTGAAGAGTTGGTCTTATTAACAGGAAATGCCTGTTCCCTGGTTCCTGGTTCCTACAAAGAGGGATTTTCCCTAAACAAGATAAGCCTTCCTTTCCATTCCTCCAACTAACTCCTCCCTCTTTTTTGAGCTGCCCTTAGAGAGCAGGCTAACCATCCTACCTAGAGCCTGACTCCCTCCCGCCCCCTCGCCCACCACTGCCTACAGCCAAGTAGGCAGACCCTTTCCTCTCTCACACAGAGCAATGTCTCCTCCTATCTAGTTCTCTCCACAGTAGAAGTGATGTTTTGTCTTCCATCTGACTTCTCTAATAAAGTCTTATTTCTTATTTGTTCAGAACTCAGGCTAGGGAGAAGGGAATCTCCTTATGGGATCTCCTCGGAGAACTCACCAATTTATAGAAGAGAAGTCACCAAGGGATATTCATGGGAAGTACATTAACTCTGAAATCAAATAACTTGGTTCCACCAAATAAACTCTCATCCAGAGCTCTACGTGATTCATTAAGCTGGGTTTAGAGAATGTGCTTGTCTTTGGGTCCCTAAGTGAAACATCAATTGATGAAAAAAGGTCCCTCTTTAATTTATAAGGTCTTACAAGCATAAATGTCTTCCTTTGATACTTCATGTTTATATTCAACAGTTTAAAATCTGGATTTCTGGGGCCGACCCAGTGGTGCAGTGGTTAAAGTTCATGCACTCCACTTTGGCACCCTGGGGTTCACAGGTTCAGATCCTGGGCCAGACCTACACACGACTCATCAAGCCATGCCATGGTGGCGTTCCATATACAAAATAGAGGAAGACTGGCACAGGTGTTAGCTCAGCAACAATCTTCCTCAACGAAAAAGAGGAAGACTGGCAACAGATGTTAGCTCAGGGCCAACCTTCTTCACCAATAAATAAACAAATAAATAAAATCTGGTTTTCTTTTTTTTCTACTCATTTCTTCCAAAAAAAACAAAAAACAACTATATTGTCCTAAGTTACAACATTTTCATCCAATACAGCTAATTATGCCCTTAAAATGCTTTTAGAAAGCACTTTAAGTGAATACCAGATTGTGTTTACTAACAGTATTTTCCACCACTATACAAGATATTCCATATATGGTGCCTCCAATATTACACCATTAATCTTCATAGCCTCTCCCTAAGTTTCATGAGGGTAGGTACAATTGAATTATCCTTAAGGACCAATGAAAGAATTGATGTTAGACAACTACTCAGATGTCCGGTAGCAAACACCATGGTGAACTGAATCAGAGTGCACCTCTCCCCGACTAATAGTTTACATCAGCAGAGCAGGCTGCCTCCTAGCGAGCCAGGGCATCAAAGAGCCCAGTGTCCCAGAATAGGCAGGGTATGATGTTTTAATAGTCCATAAGGAGTTTTTGTTGAGTTGAGCTCTAAGAAGCTAAAAGAAAAAATGTACTAAAGCACAGCAAAGTAGCGGCCAGAGCACAATTATCTTACTAACATCACTGTGCCATTTTAAGCTGTCATTCTTAAACACACACACACAGAAAAATATATATACACACACACACACACACACATAGCTTTTATACTGGTTAAGATCTTACGGAATAGAAAAATCTCTTTAACAGCCTTCTTCTCTTCAATTAGACGTTTTGTCTTACTCTTACCCAACTATCTTACCCAGGAAACAGTTACTTGATTTTCACTACAAAATAAGCTGATAATATAAATTCTACTGCATATACATGCATAATAATCACAAAAAGATGTGTCAGCAAAAATAGCCAGAAAAAGTGTCATATTGATTAGATTTATAAATGAAAATATATTCAACTAAAGAGGGAACAGGAGTCCTAAGGATAAACAAAAGACTTCAAAATTTTTCTCCATTCATATTCTCCGCATTTATTTGTAGTAACAAAAAGGCTTTTGGTTTCCCCCTGAGGATATTTCCACTAGATATTTATCATCACAACCACATCACCTCTTTGATTTCCTCCCATCTTTTCCTAATAACAGGAAGTACATACTGAAGGGTTTACTCTCTGTCGGCTTCTGAGCTCATTTCTAGCCCTTATATAGACAGGAACATTGAGGCTGCAAGAGTTTTACTAGCTCGCCCAAGGTTGCAGAGCTCGGATTTCAATTCTGGTTTTTGTGACTTCAGATCCTAAACTCTTACCAACTATACCCATGGGACTCCCTCCCACACAGTGCCCTATTCATCGAGGCAGCAGCACTGGTCCTGTGCTCTGTAGCGGCTTTCCAGAACCTAGACCCTTCTTAACTCCTCCCGACCAGCAAAACTTTCCTACCCTGTGTCTCATTGATTCTAATTTTGTAGTATTGTAGTCGTTAATCTAGCCACAACCACCCTTAACAAGGTTATCCCTAGCACAGTACCTTTCACATACTAGCTGATAAATTGTATGTTTGGTTGACAATCATTTGCACGTCAAATAACATATTTACTTTCTAATAAGTGTCTTCAAAATTTTCTTCTAATTAGCTTCTCATGGCTGGAATTTGCATACTACACAGGTAGGGTAGAGGGGGTGAGGCCCTTTCAAGGCGACAGAAACAATTATATCTTCTAAACGCTCATCAAGTTAAGGGGGGAGGAGACAAATCATATCCCGCATTTGAACTGCCCCAACGTAATAAAAACTCCATGAGTTCTCTGTTGCACTCAGTGCTGCAGCCCTGGCACCGAGCCCAGGGCCCAAACAGTCGGTTCCCAAGAAATACTTGTTGACTGGATGGATGGATGGATGGATGGATGGATGGATGGATGGATGGAAGGATGGAAGGATAGATGGATAGATAGATGGATGGATGGACGGACAGACAGACAAATAGATGAATGGGTGGAAATGAGTTATTTAAAGATGAACACTTTGTTGGTTACAGACTATATGGTTAAATCAGAGTCTCTTTTTTATCTGAAGGTATATTAAGAGGAGACATATTTTACTGTAGAATTTAGATCTGTTAGAACCCAATTTAAGATATTTTCTATACACAGCAAGTCTATAACCACCTATAAATCAATTATGTATCATATTCATTTATAGGAACTAATTTTTCATTTTGCACAAATTTGCCTTACATCGTAAAAGCAGCTATATTATAAATGCTTCTAGTTTGCCAAAAAACCTTTTATACATCTTCAAGCAATGACAAAGAAAAATCTACTAAAAGAAATACTTACAGATGCAAAATCAAAACTAGGTTCAGAGTGACCACTCAAAGCTCAGGTTGCCTTACACGCTTCTCTTTCAAAGTGGGAATCATGCCACACCACGTGGTACAGCTAAAAGAACATTTCTGTTTGTTCAACACTAATTTATTTTCTATTCAGTAAACTGTGAAGTTTCTGCACTAAATACATTTTAATGAATGAAAAAATAAACATGCTGAATCAAAGCAGGAACTATGATTTTTATGGCGTAAAAAGCCAAGAGTTCATTAGAATTCAGGAAACACAAAATTTGTTACTATTTTTTTTATCCAACGTGCAAGGGAGTTTCTGCAATGATGACCACTGAAGAGGCCGTAGCACAAGGTTCAAATTCCTTCATCTGTTTATCCAGACGCTCAATCTGCTAGCCCTGTGGAAGATTCCAGGATGCCAAATCATAATAATCATTATATTTAGAGACAAGATGTTCCTTTTACTGGTCAAAATAATAAAACTTCCCAGAGAAGCTGAACACTCAAATTTCAAATTGTTTCCTTTAGAATCAGTCTTAACATCTCTTAACGGCAAGTTTTCTTTTTTTCCCATAAAGCAACTGATTTCAACCCAAAGTATTAACTACCATTAAAACAAATCTCAAACTAGAGTTGATTTTCCTAGGAATTGGCTTTGGAAAACGAAAACAAGCACTCCTTGGAGCAGAAGTCAGTTCCCAGGTCTGCATGTGCCCTGCCGTTTCCCAGGTGTGCGACCCTGAGCTAGTTCCCTTCCCCTCCAGACCCTGATGAGCACCTCAGCAAAGCAGGTGGGACTAGATGATCCATTAAATCCACCCCCATTCTCAGGGAGCAGCAAGAGTTCCACACTCCTATACCTTCACAAAGCCACGCTGACTTTTGTCTTCATAGCCTGTAAGGCCAGGGCACAATGCCACAACTTCACTACAATCCTCCTACGCAAGGATAAACCATGCCCGCCTCTGAACGGGGCTGCATGCAGACAGAAAAGCCCCTCACAGGGCCAGGGGCCAGGACAAAGACTGTTGGGTTGTCTCTTTCAAGCTAAACCATTACAGCAAAGACCAATAGCAAGGATAATTCTTTCTTAAATGGCATATTGAACCAAAATACACTCTTCTTCATTCAGGTCATACATCATGGCTTCCTATAAGTTGCCCTGTGATCCTTAATGTTTTGGAGCCTCAGAGTTCTGCTATGTTAAACAGGAGTTTGGACCAAGTGATCTCTAAAGTTCCTTTTAAAAATAAATTCTTTAATTATATATCTTATAGGTCTAATCCTCATCATGTTGTGTCTCACTAGAGTCATCCTATTACATTTCCTTGGAAAGTCAACGGAAGTCTCTATTTTTGGAGAGATTCACATACATGAAGCTCTAATTGAGATGTCCTTGGAAGTACAATAATGAAAAGATCATCACTTCACTATTAACCAGGCGAACTCTTCCCAGTATCTCTTCAGAGTAGTCAAATAAATGAATAAAAATAAATGTCTATCTGTCAGGTGAATATGTCAATGACTTAGGAGGCAGCAAGCCCAAAAGCCAGGTCATTTTTACTAAAAGAACACTTAAATGGTAGACATTACCATTTGTCTGAAAAGAAAAGAAAAAATGTAGGATATCTGAAGACCTGGGGTACTGGGGGAGCGGGGTATAACGTTCATGGACTGGCAGTATATGATGAGATACATCCTTCATAATGTTTTATTGGTCTATTTTGCAACCAAGGCCTGGACTCTTCACAATCATAGAATCCTGCTCTACACAATGAAACTCACTTCCTTTTTTTTTTTTCTGTTTACCTAATGTACTCAACTTTCCATAAACAGCTGGTATGTGGTGTAATTATCACCGAGCCCTTTCCAAGCACACATAGTAACAGCTGCTCTTTAAATACAACTATAAATAAAGATAAGGGTCTGCCCTACAGTATGGCTGTGCCTCTTTCTCAGTAATTCACTCTCAAATCACAAACATTCAGGCCCAAAGATCAAGAAAGTCACACCCACCACACACGATCTCCTGCTGGTCTGTGGGCAGGATCAGTGCCCAGCCTGACAAGACCATCCCTCATCTGTAGTGAAACGCGAAAAAGGGAAATAATGTAGTGAGTTCTTTAAAAGCTAAATCTATTCAATTTATAGGTTTGTGCTTCATTCTGAGACCACATCCTTCCATTTGGCTACTAAGGATCCTCTCTTTATAAAACGATGGGGCCTGCAGAGATCTAGCAATGCTCTTATTTGGAAGAAGTAAAACCTGGCCACATTGTTGGTCTCCCCCTCTCTAATTATGTTATTTAATTTTACTGAAACAGCATAAAATCTAAATGCCATGGAAGTACTCTCCCATGGAAGTATGAAAGTAGCAATTCATGTAAAGACTAATTATAATTTACCAAGAGTTACACAGACTACAGCATTAGGCTACCTTAAAGTGGCAAAGAAGATGATGGTCTCCACAGATAAACCATGAAAATAGAATACAGAGCCTGAAAGTTGAATGTGAACCTAAATACCTAGAAGTTCCTCCATCAGTTAGATTTGTAACAAAAATTAATATGAATGGAACAAAGAATTCTAGTGGAGTGTTGGATGCACAGAGTATACCGGAGTTAGTAAAATGGCAAAATTCATATAGCAACAAAGTTGGACTCTAAAAGAGTTGACGTCTAATGACATCCAAAGAAAAGATGAAGCTTCCACAGCCACCAGAAGGACAAACATACAGGAATTAATTTGATTGGATCTCAAGTTTGTCTTAAATCAACAGCCTTCCACTCACGTTGCTGTCTTGATTAAATATCACGATGCAAAACGCCCACACTTTAAAAAAAGAATTCCAGCTCGCAGACGTGACCCAGACATCTGTAAGAATATAGTTAATACATGCAAACCATGATGTTTCCAGGTAACAGGAAGAAAAACGCAGCACAATTTTTTTTCTCTTGTTAAGGCACTGTCCTTTAAGCATAAACCTGGAGTTTTCATAATAGAATTCAGGTTTACAAGCTGAAAGCATGGCAAGAAATGTCAGATAGGCGTAGAAGAACGTGTTTCTGAAAACTAAAAATCTCAAGAAGGAAAAACAGAAATGGCAGGCTTTTTTCATCTTGCTTAGCAAAAGGGCCGCTGTTTAAATTGTTTAAAGTCCCAAATTGTCTTAATTTTTGAAGCAATATGGGTGTTGGCTACCAGTAGATCAACAATGTATTCAAGAATGTTTTTATATCCGCACTTATCACTTTAAAAAGTCAAAAGGGGAGGTTGATGAATTTCTATTAAAAGCCATTGCTGCATTACATGTAACAGACATGGTAAATAGCTCTTTATGGTGTTTGTTTAATAAACCATCCATTTAAGCGAAATCAACAAAAAGGAAATATAGATAGATATGTGATTTGGAAATTGAAGTTAGTCATAAATGTAAATAAATATAGAAAGTGTCCTAAAAAAATATTTTTTTAATTATGTACTCAAAAGTTTACCTGGTCTCCTAACTCTCTGCTGTCCTATTGGTCACGCCCTTGTGTTCAAGGTGGCCCTTGATGGCAGCTCAGGACCTGATGACCAGTGGCAAGTTATCTACCTAACTCCACATTAGCATCTCACTCCCACACCTGGACTGTTCTGCATGGACTCTCTCTCTCCTCTCTTTCACCACACCACACAAGCCCTCTCCTCCTTACAACTCAGCTCACTACTCAAAGCCTCCATTTAAAAAAAACTAGGGTCTGGGCCGGTGGCACAGCGGTTAAGTTCACGTGCTCCATTTTGGCAGCTCGGGGTTTGCTGCTTCAGATCCTGGGAGCAGACCTATGCACCGCTGCTCAAGCCACACTGTGGCAGGTGTCCCACATATAAAGTAGAGGAAGATGGGCATGGATGTTAGCTCAGGGCCAATCTTCCTGAGGGAAAAAAAAAAAAAAAAAGGACTAGCAGTGGATGTTAGCTCAGGACTAATCTTCCTCAAAAAAAAAAAACAACTAAAAACTAAAAACCTGGCTTGTAGAGATGGTCCTCTAATTCCACACACTTACAGTCCATCTAGGATGGAGTATTAAGTAAATGTCAGATGCCTGACACAAGTATTTTCTCTAGGGCTGGATCAGGGATAATCTGTGATAACAAAGAACATAAATATCATTCATCACCTATTTTGGAAAAATTACAGTCAGTAATTCCATTATCCTAAATATAAACATTTCTGCAGAAACAAAGCCTTACTACAAGAATTTGCTCTTTGCTCGGAACAAACCCTTACCTGTGCCTAAGGGCCCAGAGCAGTTAAAACATCACCAGGCAGCAGGACCAGTCTGAACATTCGGTCTGGAAATTCTATTCGACTGCAGAGCAAAGAGCACACACATCACGGGCTCACCTAAGCTCATTAAACTTCCCCAAGGCTGTAAATTCTGTGTGTCACAAGCAATGCCACTGAATTCCCATCCAGAAATTGTTGCCTATCCCATTATTCCAGCTCTCCCTAAAATTTTTTTTAAAGATTTTATTTTCCTTTTTTCTCCCCAAAGCCCCCTGGTACATAGTTGTATATTTTTAATTGTGGGTTCTTCTAGTTGTGGCATGTGGGACGCTGCCTCAGTATGGCCTGATGAGCGGTGCCGTGTCCACACCCAGGATCTGAATCAGCGAAACCCTGGGCTGCTGAAGCGGACCACGCGAACTTAACTACTCGGCCACAGGGCTGGCCCTTCCCTAAAATTTTTGATCATTAGAGTACGCCTTTGAGGGCTGGGTGACATGAAATGATGAAATGGCCTTTCAAACCCAAAGAAGAGGGCAGGGCGGAGACCCTGACAGCCCAGGGGTGCTTTCCCCTGCCCCTCACTTTGCCCCTCCACCACCCATTGGGTTTAATTGTTCGAGATTGTTTTGTGTCCTCTCTCCTCTTTGATACATTCTGGTGTGAACTTTTCCTTCTCAGGATGGGTGAAGATAAGGCAGTAGTGGCGACAGGGCAGAATTGTTTTAAGGCCATAAAAGTGAGAGGAAGTCTGTAGACATTGAGAAAAAAGCCCCTGGAAACATTTGAAACGTTTGAAAACAACCTTCCCCATCATGGCGTGAAAGAAGCTGTCTTCTCTCACTGTCCTCGCTAGCACTCCCCTCCCATACTCTTCAACATACCACAACTTGGTTTTTTTCCCTCCATCCTTAAAACATCTAATATTTCTCTTTGAAGACTTGAGTCTTTTTCAAAGAAAGGGATATCTGAACTTCCAGAGGGACTTTTTTAAAAATTCTAATTAAAGCAATGTTGAGAAATACTTTCTCTACCATCATTTTCTAAGGTACATACATCATTCATATAAATTATACAGTAGTGCTTTCCAGGCACTGAGACAGGCCTGTATGTGGAATCTGACCATGAGCAATTCCATACTTCATTAACTATACGTGCAATTGGGAACGCAAGGAAAGAAGACAGGCATTCCAGCAGCCCCAAAAATATAGCACTACATGCCGCTGCAGGCTACTTCCTGCAGAGAACTGCAGATTATCAGGGAAGGAAATACAAACAAGACCAGGCCAACAGGGACGTCTCAATCTCCCCGCCGTGGATTGTTTGTCTGATGTACCTAGCAGCGGACTAGAGGATGTGAGTGAAAAGGAGAATAAGAGGGAGTCTGTCTTCAGGACGTGGTTTAGCTTGGGCTGCTATAACAAATTACCATAGACAGGAGCTTAAACAACAAACACTTCGTTCTCACAGTTCTGGAGGCTGGGAAGTCCATGACCAAGATGCCGGCAGATCTGGGGTCTAGGGAGAGCCCACTCCCTGACTGTGGATGGCTGTCTTCTCCTTGCTCTTCACATGGCAGAGAGCAGAGAAGCAAGCTCTCTCTGGACTCTTCTAAGACCACTAATTCCTTTCCTGAGGGCTCCACCCTCATGACCTCATCTAATCTTAATTACCTCCCAAAGGCCCCACCTTCTGATACCACCACATTGAGGGGCAGAGTTTCAATATATGAATTTGGGGGGGACACAAACACTTCAGTCCATAACGGGAGCCCACAATCAGGGAGAAAGACACTTTAGACACTAAGGTTACAATCCATGAGATCAGTGGCACGACAGCAATCTAACAAGTACACTGGGAGCACAAAAGAGGGAGAAAAAGTCCCATAGAGGAAATGACACTTCAACTGGACATTGAAGAAAGAGCAGAAGTTGACTAAGAAGATAACCGGCGAGGGAATTCATCAGACAAAAGAAGGACGCTCTTTCTAACTGCTTGGGGTAAATAAAAGCAGCCTACCAATTTTAATCAGAGCTAAACTAGACTTTTAATTACCGTTGAGGTTTTCTGAAAAGTTACTTGTTTTCAGTTTATCTTCTATTCATAGCATCTAAAAAAAGTGACCTACTGAATTTGAAGAGGCAGCATATTTACAAGACTAATGACACTAGGATGAAACTTAATAGCATAGATTACCTTCATGGCCAATAGCCCACGTGCATTCCTCCAAGCCCAGTAACATGGACAGGAGGCTTCATTTGCTGCCCCAAGCTCACATTTCATTAAGCACTTTTTTATTTTAATATAAATTGATAATGCATCTACTTTTAAACTAAACCATTTTCAGTAAACCACTGAATACTTTATATGAAAAACCAGAGTTTTCATGAGATGCTCTCTTATTCTTACCTCCATGGGAAAAGCTTTGAAATTAACCGTGTGCTCAGAACCACGCTGGTTTTCTCTTCCCCAGTGAAATCTAACTTCATACAGTTCAAATTCGTGCCCTTGAGGCAATGGACCTCCCAATAGAACTGAAAAAAGAAAATAAATTCTATTTAATTACATCTCAAACACAATCATCAGTACAGCATTATAAACACTGGGGACGTTTTTTTGCCAAAAAGCTCTCATGAGCTCTACAAATTAAATTCATGTACCCAAATGAAAAATATAGCACAACTGTGACATGGACTGACACTACCTCAAGTGTAGCTGAAATTCTTGTACTGGCCATTCAGATACAGTAGAAGTTCAAAAACTCTGAAATACGTGGCAATGATATGTACATGTTAACGTCTTGTGTGTTGCAGGTATAGGAGTACACAAGGAATACAAATGCAGAATATGGTCTGAGCCTCAGACTGACCAATAATTCACTGCAGACCTATCAGTAAATTAAACCTAGTTTACAGATCATCCATTTGAACTACCAGGCCTACAATTTAAAGAAGAGGTGTAAGCTAACAAAATTATCCATGAAGAGAATTATTATTAAGCCACTCTGATTTTTCAACAATGAAATCCCACTTAAAAGGCAATTTACCATTCAGTGTCACATACAATGCAAACAAAAGAAAACTGTGATAAAATATTAACAATCCTTAAAATATTAACATTAGTTCTACAGGGTTTTGTCTTTATCATTTCTAGATATGACCCAGAACTTTTATTTTATGTCCCAGACAAGGGCACTTTAAAGGATGATAAAAAGTACATCTGTATGAGAACCTGTCTGGAAGCAATAAAATACTTTCTTTAGTTAAACACTCCCTGATATTATATGTAAAAACCTAAAATAAAGTCTATTACAATTAACTAACTTCAACACAAAGCTTGTTTGCATTTTTCCTGTAAAAATTGTTAATTCTAGGGGCCAGCCTGGTGGTGTAGCAGTTAACTTTGCATGCTCCACTTCAGCAACATGGGTTTGTGGGTTCAGATCCCAGGTGCAAACCTACACACCACTTGTCAAGCCTGCTGTGGTGGCATCCCACATACAAAATAGAGGAAGACTGGCACATATATTAGCTCAGGGACCATCTTCCTCAGGCAAAAGGAGGAAGTCTGGCAACAGACGTTAACTCAGGGCCAATCTTCCTCACCAAAAAAAAAAAAAAAAAAAAAAATTTGCTAATTCTAAATAGTATCAGCTAAGAATTACAGGTTATTTTTAGTCATGGAACCGAAAAAATTCACCTCCACGCCCCAGAAGTGGCCTCTTTGAAAGACACTTGGGTGCCACTGTGGAGGAAGAAACAGCATCCAAGCCTCTCTCTTAAGGAAAAGTTTTGTTGTTCATCCTTATTCTAGGACTCAAAGGAGAAGAAAAGGACCTGATGCAGCAATATTTATTTGGTTGGTTGGTTCTCCACCTAATAACTTTTTCCAAAAAGAATTTAAGGCTGCTTACAAAAGGCACATATAATACAGCCAGTCAGCATCAATTAGAAATAAGAGCAAAGGCAAAACAAAGAGAGAGGAAGAAAATAGATGGAGAAATGACTCTCACACAAAATGAAGGTCATGAAGTCCTTGCTAAAAGTGCCCTATAAATTTGGTTCTAAGCTTTCTACCAGCTCAAACAAAGAAGAAAAAGAACGCCAATAGTAAAAACCAATTTTAGTTTTTCAAGCGCATAAACCTCCCATCAAGGGGGCAAAGGGAACGAGACACATGGCCCCTAGGATAATACTACCTCACACCATCTTAATGTTCATCCTCCTGCTTGGGCTTAAGTCTCACACCAAATTTGAGGGGTCAGCATTATCATCCACAGGGACAGGGGAGAAGAGTGACCGAGAGGGGCTACGTGTGACCTGCCCTCGTCATGCAGCGAGCAAGCTCCAGCACCTGGACTCGAAACTTCTGACCCACATCCCAGGGCAAGACAGGGATGGGGAAACCCAAATTCCAGTATCTGTGAGCACGAACCAAAAAGCAGTGAGTTCTTGAAGCCTAGATTTCTCAACTGCAGTCCTCTTTGAGTATACATCTCATCCTCTTTCCGGAGACAAGCAAAAAAAATTTTTTTAATCAGTCAAAAAGGTTTACAGATATCCAGAGCTGCAGGGCAGGCTCATTGCATCTCCTTCAATAACCATCCGTGCTGTGGAAAGCAGAAGGTATGAAATGTTTTTATTCCAACCAGAGTACCACAGTTTCTGAATAACCTCAAGCGGGCTCCTTTCCCTCCACTGTCCAAACTCAGTCTTAAGAAAAAGCAGGAAGGAAGCCTGAGTCTACCCACTGTGGACCCACCTCCCAAACCAAAAAGAGGAAAAAGCTTCTTGGAAGTCTCGTCCTGCACTCAGCCTGCATCATCAGAACCAGAAAACACATCCCTCACATGTGCAGCATGACCTGACCCGAGGTTCTGGAACACTCTACTTTTAAAAGAAGGCAAAAAATTGTCTCGGAGGAGGCTTAGCTCCACATTGCTAAGGGAAAAGAAAGAAGCATTGCGAAACCAAGCACATGTGAAATGGGAAAAAAGATTTTAAAAAATCTTTCCCCAAAACCTCTTCATCACATACACTCAGAACACACACACACACACACAGTCTTTCTGAAACTGATACCGACCGGTCCACTGGTACTTTCTTACGATAATGGATACAGCAACTGATACTGACAGTGATTTCAGGGGACCAAAAAGAGAGCCATAATTCAAAAATACACCCCCCCACCTGATCTATGCCCATTATTTCCTGGGCACGATAACAGAAATTAAGATGATAACAGAAATGAAGCCGTTAGTTTAAAACTGGAGGACTGAGCCTATGTTTTAAATGCCCTGGAAACTCAAACTGCACAGACCTGTGTTTGACTGAAAGGCCCACAGGGGTCCATTTACTCTTCCTTTCAACAAATGCTTTTTGATCACCTACATAGTACCAAGCACTGTATTATGTGCTCAAGATACACTGATTTTGACAAAACAGACAAAATTCCCTGGTCTCGTGGATCTCACATTCTTTAAGGATGAAATGTAAATTCATACATTTATGAAGACCAAATTTTTGCTGAGTGATATTTGGTCATTATGTGGCAGGTTTGTTAGCTGTGATATCATTATGTTCAATACAATTATAATGAAACAAGAACGTCGTGTATCTTACATTCTATTAGACTGAAAATGAGGACAAAGAAGGGAAGCATTTTGCCCAGGCCTGGTCCCCAGGGACAGGTGACAAAGGAGCAGCCTTCAGCCAGGAATTAGACTCTGGGTACCTTTCATTTCTGCTGCAGATGAACAATTCAAAGTTAAACCACACTAAAATCACACGGCTGTACAAAGCCATAAAACATGACAAAATGCCAAATTCAGAATTTTATGAAGTGCCAGGGAAAAGCATTACCTGTTCATCCCCCAAGAATGATTGCATTTATAGACTAAAGATAAATAGTAGCTCTGTTTTGCCCATATGGCAACATCCTCTTAAGGCACTATTCTCCCTTTTTTTTAAATAAGGAAACCAATCATACCAAAAGGGGTACACTTTTCATACATTTATGAATATCAAATTTTGCTGAGTGATATTTTGTCACTGTATGGCAGGTTTATTAGTTGTGAGGTCATTATGTTCAATAACATTACAATGAAACTCTTGCCGATGACATGCTGCATTTCCTTAGAAAAACAAACTTGTAGAAAGAATATAGAATAAACTGATGCCATTGCTACTGCCTCCGTTTTCTTTAATGTTCTTTAATAGGCATGGCCATTACATTTACGAGACATCAAAAGAGCTCCTTGCAGAAGCTGCTGCAAAATTTGAGAACCCCATGAAGACGTGATATATACACATTTGCCTAAATCTATTTAAGCTGCTATAACCCTTTGCGGAAAACAAATTTGCCAGATAGTCCAAAGGCTGTTGATCAAAGCTTATTCCCTCTCTTTTCATTTGAGTTCAACACACACGTTTTGAGAAGGACTCCATGCCCAGCCCTGTGCTGAACACTGAGTATATAAAAAGAAGGACATATTGTCTCAACGCTGGCAAGACATTCTCAGGCCTTAAGGAACCAAACTTAACAGTTTGCATCAGCAGCAGTAAGAGAAAAGTGCACGAGGCACCAGGAAGGCATCCAGCTAGGGTCAAGCCAAAACAAAGAGGCCATCAGAAAGTCAGGGAAGACTTCTGGAGAAGATGACAGCTAAGCAGAATCCTGAAGACTAAGCTAAGAGAAGAAGAGAGAAAGTACTTTCCAAGCAAAGAGAAGAGGCTAAGAAAGGCTCAGAGATATGAAACAGCCTGAGCGTGTTCCAAGAGAATAAAGCTGGAGGTGACCAATGGCAGCCTTCGACATGTAAGCATCAGGAGGGACCTGCACCCTATGGTTAGGGGCTAGAGTTTATCCTGGAGGGAATCACAGCTTTTAAGTAGGGGACTGATACTTTTGCATTTTAAAATATTATTCCCGGGGCTGGCTCCGTGGCCGAGTGGTTAAGTTTGCGCGCTCCGCTGCAGCAGCCCAGGGTTCGGATCCTGGGCGCGGACTGGCACCGCTGTCAGGCCACGTTGAGGCAGCGTCCCACGTCCCACAGCTAGAAGGACCTGTAGCTAAGATATACAACTATGTACAGAGGGTTTGGGAAGATAAAGCAGAAAAAAAAAAAAAGAAGATTGGCAACAGTTGTTAGTTCAGGCGCCAATCTTTAAAAAAAATAAATAAATAAATAAATAAAATATTATTCCCACATATGCATGGACGGTAGACCAGCAAAGGGCAAGCCTAACTGGTTAGAAAGCTGCTATCATAGCCCAGGCAGAGACAGAGAGGCCAGAAGACAGACAGAGCCTGCTAGAGCCACATTTCCAATGTGGAAGGAGATTAAAGCCAATGGGCCCTCATGCGTACCCGCCAGAGACTCCAAAGGCCCAAAGAGTTCATTCTCAACAGGTTTAAAGATTTTATAACCTGTTTAACTTTTAAGGAATCCCAAATGTGTCCATAAAACATTCCCAAAATAGTATTAATTAGTTCTTTTCTAACATTTGAAGTCTTAAAAGCAAAAATCACTATTTTTTACTGTCTTAGCTGTTAACCTACAGCTTTATTTCATATTAAAGAACAAATATCATCCGCTCTTAAGGTCAGAGACAACACCAACAGTACGGAGAGGAGGCCAGTGAACTGGGTCTGTATAACCAAAGTGAAGCACATTAAGGTAACTGTCCAGGTAATTCAACTCCCCTAAAGTTAGCTAATAATAAATATGATAATACAGGAATTTGGGGGCTGGCCCAGTGGTGCAGTGGTTAAGTTCGCACACTGGGCTTCAGCAGCCTGGGGTTAGCCGGTTCGCATCCTGGGCATGGACCTCCACGCCACTTGTCAAGCCATGCTGTGGTGGCGTCCCACATAGAAGAACTAGACAGACCTACATCTAGGATGTACAACTATGTACTGGGGCTTTTGGGAGAAAAACAAACAAAAAACCCCACCATATTTAACTGAGTAGTGAAGATCTAACTGACTTTAAAAAATAATAACTATTATAATACTCCAGAAATTCTACCGTAACATTTCATACAAATAAACAATATAGAGCCTCTTCTTAAGTGAAAATAATTTTAAAACATTTTGACAATTTCATCTCTAAATCAGCAAGGTTGCTAAGAAGTACTATAAAAAATTGTCATGCTTTTGAAAAACAAAGTATGAATCGTAATAATAATAATCTACCCTAAATTTAATATTGAGAATTATAAAAGACCCAGAGTAAAATTTTCTAACTAAGATTTCCATAATAAGTTACAGTGAAGGGCACAAATGACTTATCCTGATTAGCAATTTCTCCCATACCGATGGTCCATTAAAAATGTCATTACCTGTAACACACTGCTTGTCACCAGATGGAATGACATTCTACTGCACAAGCTTGGGCAGTCTCACATTTTTTCACAACTTAAGTATCAAACCATTCAGGCTAGAAATCTATAGTTATATTTTCATACTTCAGTTACTCTTTATACCACTGTAAGTATATTCGATTTTAATTTGCCTGTGTGAACTAAAATGTTAAGATTCCTGTGGTACAGTGATTCATGTGTCCTACAGAGAAATGAAATGACTTATGTGGCAGCCTTAATAAACTTCTCCATACTCAAGGACATAACAGGACCGACAGTCTGGTCAGGCCACACCTGGAACGTGATGCTTGGCTCAAGTCCTCTTTAGTTTGCCCTCTGCCACCTTGAAATATGCTCAGAGCAGAGGTCAAGGAAGGGTAACAGGATCCAAAATGTGATCCAGTCACAGGGGCTCCACACCAGCCCATCCCTCAGATGATTCCCTCCTTCCTCCTTTTCCACATAATCGATCACTGAAGTTCCTCAGATGGCATCTCAGAAATCCCTCTTGTGTCGTCTCTCTCTTTCCCCCCACTGTCAACTTAACAGCTGGAGTCTTGGTTAACTGAACCTCTTTCAATAACCTTCAAACTGGCTCCCAGTCTCTCCCAGATCCCATCTTATTCAGTATGGCCAGGTTAATTTTCCTAAAGCAACATGCTAATTATGACTTTATCCTATAGGAAAAAAAAAGGTCATACCCTTTAGACATGGCTCAGGATCCTTCATGAATTTGCTCCAACATGGCCTCTCCATTATATTCTCTATTAACCTCATTTAACATGAATCAATCTTTTCTTCCAGATATACTGAACGATTTTCTTTTCCTCATACACTCTCTAGACTTTCCCATATCCATGTCTTTTTCGCATACTGCCCTCTCTTCCCACACATCCCAATCTTCCCAATCCAAATGCTATTCACACTTCAACATTAACTGCAAAGGCTACTTCCTCCACAAATGCTTCCCTAATAATTTCAACCAAAAATAACCTCTGCCTGTATACCTATCTTTCACAACCTATCACTGAGGGCAGGCTTTGGGTCTGATGTATATTTACCTGATCCAAAGTGTGTAACACCTTGCGTAAGGTAAAATAAAGACTGCCAACTGACCTTGCAGGCCAGATAAAACCAGTGAATGTGTGTTTGGTTCACACATCCAATCTCCAGCTTCTCCTGACACATTAAACATCTGGCAAACTAGGCAGTTGGCTGATTTCCCAGCCCCCACCAGTCCCTATTGCCTCCCAACACTTCAGATAAAGCAGAGGGTCAGTAGCTATTTACAAGTTTGCTCTCCTGCCTGCGCACATCTATAGTACCCACCTGGCTCTCAGAGACAAATGAGTTTGTAATTCCCATTGTAAATGATCAATAAATATTGATGAATGAAGGACTATCATATGAGGAACAGTTGAAGGAACTAAATATGTCTGAAAGGAAAAATGGCAACTGCATGATAAGTTGATGGAGGTCGATATTTTAAAAGATGCCATGTGAAAGTACAATTTTATTTGTACTGTCTTGGTCCAGAATCCCAAAACAGAAACAATGAGGGAGATCACAGAACGTTTGATCTTTGGAATTACTCAAAAGCAAAAAGGATTTCCTCAAAGAGGAATGAACGTTCTCTCCTGAGCTGTTCAAGCTGAGGCTGCCCAGCCAATTGCCAGAGGATCTGAGGCAGCAGGCTGGACGGGGCCAGCCAGGGGCCCATTCCGCTCAGTGAGTCTCTGACTCCAGTCCTTTCCAAAACTCATTCGCTTACTGGAAAACTCATCTGCTCCTCCTCTTACTGGAAAACAGAACATTGAACAAAGTAGCATGTAGTCTGTACGGGTGCAATGCTTACCGGGTGCATGTAGTACAAGAGAAGAGGGTTGAGGAGGAAACTTTGAGAAATCCCACTTTTTTAAGGATAACGGAGAATGGCAGAGAAAAGACAGTCGAAATTAAGAAGAAACATCAAGAGGTGATGTGTCACTGAGACCAACAGGACAGAGAGTTTCCATTGCAAATGTGGCAGAATTAAAGTATTTTAAGAATTTTAAAGTGCCCATTTGATTGTAGGATGAGAAGCTCGTAATGACCTTGGTTTGGGGACTTTCAACAGACGGATGGGGGATAGACGGCTCATGCTCATGACATCTCTCAAATTTAAATTAAGGCAATATATTGGGCTGGCCCCACAGCCGAGTGGTTAAGTTCACGTGCTCCACTTCAGTGGCCCAGGGTTTCACCAGTTTGCATCCTGGGCGCAGACATGGCACCGCTCGTCAGGCCAGGCTGAGGCAGCGTCCCACATGACACAACCGGAAGGACCTACAACTAGAATATACAACTATGTACTGGGGGGCTTTGAGGGGAAGAAGGAAAAGGAAAAATAAAAAATAAATTAAGGCAATATATCGAGATGAGAATATATATAGAAACTATATCATTAGGATTCCGTTAGAAGTTTTAATTTAATAACAGCAAGCATTTGAATCATGCTACAATTGTTGTAACTCTTTTCAGAAATTCTTCATTATTTTTTAACATAAACAAAGCAAAAAAAAGAAGAAAAAACAACCAAGTAGCCCAAGCCACTGACAGCCTCTGTGAGGCCTCAGGTTCCTGTGGAGCGGTGCGTATGAAGTGAGCTTTTAACAAAAGTGTGCTTATTCTGTGAATATTTCTATTTAAAAGGACAGCATCCAAGGGAACTTAAACACATATTACTAAGTGAAAGAAGCCAATCTTTAAAGATATTATATAAATCTTGATAAAGATACTATATTATATAAATGCCATAAATATATAACATTCTGGAAAAGGCAAAACTACGGAGACGGTAAAAAGATCAGGGATTGGCAGACAGGAAGGGATGAACAGCGAGCACAGAGGATTTTTAGGGCAGTGAAACTACTCTGTGTGACACTATGACGGGGGAGACGTCATTATATATTCGTTCAAACTCACAGAATGTACAACACCAAGAGAGAACCCTAAGGTAAACGATGGACTTTAGGTGACAATGGCATGTCACTACAGGTTGCTCCACTGTAACAAATGCACCAGTCTGGTTATACTCCCTTGCCGGTGGTCAACAACCAGCTGCTGACAGCCAGGTGTGAGCCACCACGCCCCCTCCTCCAGACAAACTGACAAAACCTACAACGCCTCCTCCAGCTACGTGGCCAGGTCGGTGCCTGATCCTATGACTGTGAAGTTCACCAGACCTCAACCCCTGCCCATGTGCAGAGCTTCTAATTCTCTTTTTAGAGCCATTTTTAAATATAAACAAAGAGCCAAAGATCACTCGACATAGGAGGAGAACCTCCACCATAAAAGAGAGAGGCCAAAACAAACAGGAGGAGGAACCCAGAATAAACAGAGCCATGCAGGGAAGAGAAAAAAGCAGTATAGAAAAGAACAAGGAGAGAGTGTGCATTTGTGCATTCATGAAATAAAGAGTGGATGCTGTATTTTACAAAATTTTTTAAATTCATAGAATAAGCAAAATTTTTTACAAATGAAAAATATAACAGCAGAAGTTAAAAGTTCAATAGAAAGTCTGAAAGATATAAGTTGAGGAAATTTACAGAAAGTAGAGGAAAAAGACAAAGAGAAAACAAGAATCACTGGAAAAAGAAAAAAAGAAAACCATGGGGCCGGCCCTGTAGCTGAGTGGTTAAGTTCATGCCCTCCGCTTCGGTGGCCCAGGGTTTTGCTGGTTCAGATTCTAGGAGCGGACATGGTACCACTTGTCAGGCCACGCTGAGGTGGCGTCCCATGTGCCACAACTAGAGGGACCCACAATTAAAATATACAACTATATACTGGGGAGTTTGGGGAGAAAAAGCAGAAAAAAAAAAAAGATTGGAAACAGTTGTTAGCTCAGGTGCCAATCTTTAAAAAAAGGAAAAACAGAAAACTTATCTATAAAATAATATAAGAAAATTTCTAAGAAACAAAAGACACAATTATCCTAATTGAAAGGGCCAACAGAGTACCCAGCACAGAGTGCAAAAAGACCCACAGCAAGGCATGTGGTTGCAAAATATTCCCATCAAAGCGATGGGAATAAAGAGGAAATTAGAAAAGTTTCCAGAGAGGGAAAAAGAAAACAGCCACATGATGTCGAAAAGGGAGGGAAGGAGGTTGAAAAGCAGGATGTCATGAGATTTGTTTGCTAAATCGTTCAACCACAACCCTGGAAGCCAGGAGGTAACGTAGCGATGCCACCAAATATCTGAGGGAGAACACTTCCAGCCTGGACTGCTCTGCCCAGGCAAACAGCAAACAAGTATGAAGAGTACTAAAGACACCTGCAGACACACAAGGTATCTAAACAGGTACCATCACGTGCCCTTCTTCTCAAGAAGTTAGTGCAAGATGAACTGTAGGAGGGAATAAACCAAAAAACTCCCTGAAATGAGGGAACCCCACAAAAGGATGTCACAGCATCCAGGAAACAGGGAACTGGACACAGGAGACAAGCAAAGGGACTTCCTAGGCTCAAGGTCCAAGGAGCTGCAGGTGATGGCTACACAGTAAGGATGGAGAACAAGTGGTCGAGACCAGGGCGAGAAGAAACGAAGAGATGCCTCCAAGGGCGGGAGGGAAGGACAAGGATGGCCAAGAGAGAAGGAAGGACAACCCACGTGTTGAATGCCCTGGGAGAAGATTTGCCATCCATCCGAGTTTTGAAATGAAATCATGAAAGATAAATAAAAAAACTAAATAAAAAATTAACTCCAGGAAAAAAAACATTATTCAGTGAAGGAAATAGAATACAATCTCAGCCACAAACAACAGTTACACTGTCATAACAATAAAAACGCTGAGTATTAATTTAAATAAAAAGTACAATTAAAAAAAAAAAAAAGTGGGCCGGCCAGGTGGCCCAGTGGTTAAGTTCGCACGTTCCGCTTCTCGGAGGCCCAGGGTTCGCTGGTTCGGATCCCGGGTGCGGACATGGCACTGCTTGGCACATCATGCTGTGGTGGGCATCCCACATATAAAGTAGAGGAAGATGGGCACGGATGTTAGCTCAGGGCCAGTCTACCCAGCAAAAACAGGAGGACTGGCGGTAGTTAGCTGAGGGTCAATCTTCCTCAAAAAAAAAAAATTACAATTTAAGTACACAGGGACATTAAGGGAACAAAACCAGGATGGGAGAGGGCAATAAGAGAACTAGCCTCATATTCCATAGTAGGGAATTCCTAGCTACCTTAAATATCAAAGCACGACAGTACAAACACGTTACTAAGAAGTATGGAGGTGACAGCAGAAGAAACAGCTAAGAGTTGGAAGAGACTGTTATCTGGGCAAAAAGCTCCAGGTGGGGACAGCTTGGGGGCTAACCAGAGGCACAGAGAAATACAGTACTAGTCAAGTGATTAAAGTATGTTTATGTTCTGTTTTGCTAAAGATAAAACTTGAATTAAATAAATGAATGACAGGGTGTTCAGAGCTTGCAGACTATTCCTTTGAGAAGCTTAAATATCCTAGAAAAAAAATAAACTGGTCCAGATATGGTACTTTTCTTTTGTGAGGAAGATTGTCCCTGAGCTAACATCTGTGCCAATCTTTCTCTGTTGTGTACGTGAGACGCTGCCACACAGCATGGCTTTATGAGAGGTGCATAGGTCCACGCCCAGGATCCGAACCTGCGAACCCTGGGCCACCAAAGTGAAGCATGCAAACTTAACCACTACACCACCAGGTCGGGACTTTTTATTACATATTTTTAAGTTTGGAGAAACATCAAAAGGGAAGAAACAACAAAGAAGAAATGATTTAGTAGCAGAAAGGAGACAGGGCGTCTGAAGGAGCAAGGTCTCCAAGGAGGCAGGGGCAAGGGGTCTGGGCCATGTGTAGCCAAATTAGGCCTCAACAGAAAGAGAGACAGCTCATCTCCCATGCTCAGGGGTGGAGGATGGAAGAGAAGCCAAGAGCAAAAAAAAAGCTATGTGAGGAAGAAAGACACCTTGTGGTTAGAGAGTAGAGACATTGCTTGACGATCTCTATTTTGGGGTGAGGTAGGAGGTGAAGGAAAATTGCAAACGTTTGAGAAGATACCAGAAGAAAATGTTAAATTCAATTTGATCAATTAAGTATGATCTTAGAGCAGGAATGGACACACACTGTCTTAACTGACAGGATTTGTACTCAGTCCTTCCTGTGTGCTCCCATAATACTTTTAACACTTACCATATCATATTCACACTAACACTTTAAAGGATTGTGCTTTCACTAAACTATGAATTCTCAAGAACCGTCTTATCCATTTGTATACAACCAACACTCACTCACCACGGTGCCTGATGTGAAACGCATTTGTGTTTTATAGATATACAAATATTCTATTTCCAGAAGTACAAAAGCATGTCAACATACCAATACACACGTTTCTTATATGCCAGAAGTCAGCATCCAAGAATTTTACTACATATTTAAAAAACAGTACATAATGTCCCATCATAGATAACCCCCCGCAAAAATTCCAATTTAAGTTCAAATGTATACTTGAAGCTGACTCTTTGACTAAGTACATATAAAACCCAGAATCTGTTTGGGGTGATGCCCATACTTTAAATTAGAACAGCAGGGAAGACCACATGAATCTAGGACTAGCTCATAGATTCTAAATCAATGCTCAAGAACACTCACAATGAATAAAAAATCCATAGTTGGTCATCAATACCTGCTCTGCCTAATAATATACCTCAAGAGTTTATGGTTTTAATTATCAAACTTATCAATTCAGAATTAATTTGAGCAGTCTCTAATTATTAAGCACTTCCTAATATTTCAACATACTCTAATTTTGAATTCTTTCCAAGAGGGAAATACAGCTATTATTCACTATGGAAAGCATGATATTAATGCTAATTTTTTAAATTCTGCTTTCCTCTCCCACACATTTAAGCCAAAAACCAATTTCTTTGATAATTACCCAACACTTTTTCCACAAAACCTTTGAGATCCATCTCAAATAGGTTCAGAGGGGAGGAGAGGAGTTTAAAAGTAAACAAAAGCAAGAGTTTTGCTCACCATTTAAGTCTTTTGCTGAATTTAGAGAATGTTTTGATTGATATTAAAATTCTCCTTGTGAGATTAACAGAGTAGAGAAAATTAATTTGAAAAGTCTATCTTGAATGCCAGATTATCTCAATAAATTCTAATCTTTAGTTTTACAATGCAGTAAAACAGAGAATTATGATTATTTAAATGATTTAAGCTCATCAACAATTTAGGACAAAATGCGCATTGGTCCACCTGCGTATACCTTTTCTCAAATTCCACAAAGCGTAAGTTGACCAACTGAGATTGTTCCAGATACATCATACAACATAGAACAACCGAACTGACATCTTCATAGTTTCATCTTTTTATCCTTTCAAAAACGTTTCAGAAAATAATTCCAAAAAATGTATTTTATAATATATAAAGGTATCCTGCCAATAGAGCTATGCCATTGCTACCTTTAAGGTCATACAAGCTAAACAAGAGTTCACTAGCTCCAAGATGACTTCTTTTGCAAGAACCCGCAAAAGCATCTTCTAAAATACCTGATTTTGACTTCAGGATAACCTGAATGGTGTGTCCATCATTGGTGACTTCACAGTCTCGGCAGACCACATAATTGGGTGAGAGGCGGACATCCAGCAGAGAGGGGTCATATCTAGCTTCTCTTGAGTTTAGGTTAATGGGAGACTGGTATTCCCCGTTAGCATCAGGAAACACCAAGCCCCACTCGACACCTAAGGACAAAATGAAGCAAATTTACAACAGGTTAAAAAAAATAAGTTATAATGAAATTTAACAAGTAAAAACTAAACACTGTTACGACCTTTGACATTATTAAGGGAGTTATGACTACTGTCTCTATACAGATGAAGTATGGTAAACATGTGTGAATTTTTGCATTCATATTTTCAGTGATCTAATATTACTCAATACCACAAACAAAATCTCAGACTAACAAAATATTCCATTTGTATTTGTCCACATAGATGTATATTATTGCATATTATAATTTATGACGCTAGGAAATTTAGGTCATCTTTAAGTGATTAGAAAAAAAAAAATACCACAAAAATTTCCTCTGCTCCTTAGTTCAATTATGTGCCGTACTTGGAAAATACTTATAACTCTCAACATGCTTGGTGAGAGGCAAAAACCATAAATCCGATGCTAGTGAATAAACACTTCTTATCAGAAATGCAAATACAGCAAAGTGTGCATATGGACATACACATACCTATATATTCAGACATATATAGTCCTCCATAGTTTTATAATTAAAATTATACATTTTTTTTCAATATATGTAGTCAACCTCAGCAACAGTGGTCAGCTCTATCAGGAGACTTACCTCCTCAGGGTTAAACTTAGGAAATTCAACTTTTTAAAAAGTCAACCCTCTTCCCGCCAAGCTCCCCGCTTCAGCCTGAAATTTAGGACACGTTTTGAAGGTGAGCCTTGTTAGTATCCTTCAGGAAAAGAGTAGTGCAGAAATACTTTCTCCCCCCAAGGTCCTCACTGCAAGCAAGAAACTAATAGTTTCACTAGAGTGTTGAGTAAAATGTAACGCTGCTCTTCTTAGCGGCTCAGAAGACAGGAGTGTCGCAGCCGCAGCTCTAAGGCTGGCCCTGCGGAAGGCGGCAGGTGCCAACTGCGGCCCGGCAGGAAGGCCAGGCTCCCCAACGCGATCGCAGGCGGCGGGCACGCCCGTTCTCCCTGCAGCGCCTTCTGCCCTGAACCCGGCCAGGGGACGGGCAAAGCGACAGAGCCCCACGTGGGGAAGAGGGGACGCGGGGGTGCTCGGAGCGCGCGAGGGCAGTGGGGCGCAGACGGGACACAGGCAGCGCGCAGCATCCCGACGCGCCGTCCCGGGACCCGGGACACCGCGACACTCGCGCGGCGAGTTACCTTCTTCGTAGCCCCACTCCACACCCTCTTCCTCTTCTTCCTCATCCTCCTCCTTCTCCGGGAAGGCGACGGAATCTTCGATGAAGCTCAGGTCAGCCATGGGAAGGCCGTGGGTCCCCTCGGCTGACTGGCCGACGGTGCCTGCGCCTCTGCAGGTCAAGCGGGCTGGAGTGGTGTGTGAGCGCGCGTGTGCGAGGGTGAGCGCGTCGGAGTGAGAGTGGGTGCGCGTGACAGTGCGCTTGTGAGCGCGAGGGGCTGCGAGCGCGCGAGTGTGAGTTTGAACGCGCGCGTGTGAGTGTGGGCGCGCGTGCAAGGGCGAGCGGGCGGGAGGCGGACGGCGGGCGCGGGGCGCGAGGAGCCGCAGCTCCGGGAACCCGAGCCCGGCGGATTATAAACCCGGCCGGGGCGTGTCTGGCACCGCAAGACCCGCCCCCTTCGCTCGGTGGCCCGGGGGCCAGAGCTTGGGCTGCAGGAAAAGGCACTGGGGCACCCGCCGAAACCACACAAACAGCAGAAATCCCCCAGCTCTGCCTGATGGGGCGACTCGCCGTCTCACCCTCCCACCCTGGCTGCCCCGCTGGGCCGCGCGCGCCTCGCGTCGGGAACCTCGCGAGTCACCTAAGGTCACCTCAGGACCCCTGTGCGCAGGGTCCAGGCCACGGCCTTTCTACTCTTATTTCTTTTCATCCTTACTCGAGGAAATACCAAAAAGAAAGAGAGGGGCTCGGGAGGAGAGAGATGGATTGTCTTGGGCAGGAGAAAAGAGAGGGATGGGAGACTCCCTAACAAGATAAAAAGTTTCCCCGCTCCTAATCTTTATGACTCAGTTCTATTTGCTGCTTACTTCGTCCTTGGAGCACAGTGGAAACGAGTACGGAGAAATTTCCAAGAAATTTGTAGTTCCTAAAAACATTTAAGAAAAAAAATTGTTTTAATCTAGAGAAGTGAGTATAGTTTAGGAAAAATTTTCCCTTGAAAAAATATTCTTTCAAAGGCAGGAGTTATGAAAGGCAGTAAAGAAAGAGTGTTTGGTTTTAGTTTCAGACTCTGCGGTTCTCCTGCAGGCGCAGCTTGCTGTGTAAACAGCTCCCAATCGACTATTGAAATCCGTGTAAATAATGAAATGCACACATTGCATAACAAACAGGAACTTTCCTGATCCAAAGCGGTCGTATTATTACCTCTTAAACACGCTTCCCAATCCAGTGTTAATGACTTCAGCCGCCTGTTCCAACGCCTTTTAAAAGCTTTAACCAATAACCCCTAAGCAGGTTAATTCCACATTTTTAGAAGGTGTGTGTGCATAATAAGCTCAGATTTGGACCTTAAGTAAAATTTGCTTTTATATGATCTGTGCATGGACCAAAATGTCTGTTGGCAGTTTGAGTAGCCGGTTCCTAAATCATACCGTCCTTATGGATGCTTAATTGCTCACGTAAGGGTGGAGATGGGGGTCAGCTCCGGGACTTTTAGATTCTGTGCTCCCAGCCTTCACTACCGGCTCAGCCCTCCACTTTTTAAAAAAGCCGCTTCACAGGCTGTTAGAAATTTCTCCAGAAGGTGAATCAGGACTGAAAGAGGGAAAAAAATCAAATCAATCCATCTACCACTTTCTGGAACGTTTAGCAAAATAAGTGAAAACTATTGGTCAACTTGAGATTTGAGGCTAACCTGTGGATTTCATGTAATTTGTGTAATTTCTCTCTCTCCTTAACACAGAGACCAGAAAGTCCACCATTCAGAAGATTGAACCCCAGTGTGAGAGGGACGAAATTCATTCTTCACGCACTGCCTTCTGGGTGTTTTTGGTGGATTGTCTCTCTCCTCTGCACATTAGTAAGCCTGGGCTTGCCGGAAGCAGAAGGCTACCCCAAAGCTATAGCTATTAAAAATAATAAATACTACCCAAAATATTAACCACTTTCCCCTGAAGTTATTCTAAAAGGAACATTTCATTTCTTTTTTCTTTCTTGAAAACTTTCTCACAATCGAAATTTTTATTAAACTTTGTTTTTAGAAGTATGTTCACGCATTAATCCCATACTGTAGCTAATGGATCCCATGGAAGGTGCCACAATAAAATCATTTTGCCACCCCAAGCTCATTAGCAATGTTCATTTCCCTGTGCCCCCAGATGTACAGAAATGCCACACCATAGCCATTGTGTGACCACTGATTGCATTGAAAGTAGCGCATGAATTATAGAGATGTTTACCAAACCAGAGGACAGCAAAATCACCATGGCAAAAAACTCAGTTTTCCTTGAATAAATGGTGTGTCATATTTACAGCAGCTAGGCTGAAAGGTTGAATTGTTAATATTGAATTTTTCAGCTAACAGACAATTTTGTGTATAGCCAACAATATATCACCATTTGTAAATGCAGTTAACCACTAGACAACCATGTTTACGCATATTTGTTCTTTCTGAATTTTTCAACGTCATGTATACAGTATAACTCTTCTCCGCAAGCCTAGCATAGCCTGTCCAGCAACATATGAGCCATTCCACTGTGCATCCAGATATTCAATTAACGGCCTTAATTGCTTTGAGACTGTGTGCTTCAGATTTCTGCTAATTAACAGCACCTTAAGACCTTCTCTTCTCAAGTCCCTGTACTATATTATCACTAAAGATGGAACTTCTATTTCTAGTTGTTATAAAGTATCTGTCGCCATAAAACCTAAACACACAGATCAAAGATATAGGCCAATTCTTTGATTTACAAAATAGAGCAAGCACATCTAAATCTAATATCAGAGAATCTAAAAATATTCATGCTCTATATTATAAACATAAGTACTCCACATATCCCTCTATATAATTTTAATGCATTTCAACCTAATGTCATATTTGATTCCTTAAATTAACCTTTTATTACTCACTTTTCGTGTTTGCATAACTGAGGTCAAACCACATCAGTAGGACAGTTTATTAAAACTAAGACCTCTATAATTAATTACTATTTGATACTAAAAGAATATAAACAGAAATACCTAGAAGGGACAAGCTAATCTCGATGTCAAAAGGGCCAAGAGATATCAAGAGTGCTTCACAGCAACCTGAACCTACCCAACTCTCTCCTCCCAATCTTTTCTCACCCTTTGCTTATCTTACCAAGCTTTCTTGTTGGATTGGTGAGTTTGGGCCCTAGAATACTCATAAGCAATTATTACCTTCTTCTTGTGTGCTCTGGGAACGCCAAGGATACAGCTAAATATGTATGTCAACTGGCTTCTAACCAGAGTGTAAATTTCTGAACTTCAACAGTGAATTGTGCTCCTTCATGTATACTGCTCTGCACTAGACGTTGGGGGAGACCCAAAAATGAATAAAACACTGTTTCTGCCCACAAGGAATTTACAGTTCTCTTGGAGGAAAAGTAAATCATATTAACTATAATAAAGGCAATATGTTAAATAGAGAGGGAAGTACCATTACATCCAAGGAAGATGCAATTCATACACACAGGAATGACCAAGGAATGTTTCTTGGAAAAGATGTCATTTGAGGCAAACCAAAAAAGAAGAACAGGATTTTGGTGAACAATGAGTGAGCATATAGCGTTCCAGGCAGGAGCAATGATGCTGAATAATGCAAGTGCTCGTTGTAGATCCATTTTCTCCTCGAAGCATCTTCTGTGACCTGCCAAAACCTATCCAGATTACTCAAAAAATGTGGTTTCAATGGGCTCATGTCTAAAGTAAGACACTTCTCTAGTTGTTTAGTTTATTAGCCTGATTTTTGTTTTGTCCATAAAGACACCAAAATTTTCCTCAATAAATACATTTTGATTTCTGAAGGTTTCAGTCTTTGTTTATAAGGCAAGAAATTCTGATTCTTTCATTCATATCTCTTTCTTCAACAGATTAATCTTTTATTTTGCCTGTTTAAAGTTGCATTTATAAACCTACATTTGTTTGACCCCTTCTTGGTCTTTTGTCGTCAGAACCATCAGCTTTTAGTCTAAGAGTTCAGTGTAGCTATGGCAGATCGTATTATTGTTGCTGTCATTTGCTGCACCCCTCTGTGAGATTATACCTCACTACTTTGAGCAATTAAATAAGAGTAGGAATGCATGCACCACTTCCTAATAGAAGTTTTAGGAGTTATCATGTGGTTCCACCATCATTTTTGTCCCTCTGCCCCAAAATTGCACAATCCAAGAAAGACACCATTCCTTCAGTCTGGATCCTGGAATGAAGGAGAAGACCCATACATCAGAGCCATAGCCAACCAGAAGTCGACATGTCATGTCAGTGGGAAATAAACCTCTGTTTTATAAGCCACTGAGATTTGGGGATCATTTGTTACAGCAGCATAACCTAGCAAATGCTGACTGTTACAGTTGCCCTCAGGTAAAGGCAAGTTCAAGGGTTATTTTCATTTGCTCAAATGCTTTTTTGCATGCCTTTTTCTTCAAAGTAAAAAGTGCCTCTCTGGCCTACAGGGAAACTAAACCGTCTAAAACAGTGCCCTTATCAACACCTTGCAAATTTCTTGGAAGTCCTGGCCCTGACTAGGATCCTCACAACCCCAGCACTCAGTGAGAAAGCCCTTATCCATAGAAAATCCCTGTCTCCTCTAAGTAGACATGGGGCGTAGCTCTCTTCACTTCTCTGAGATCATGCCAGTTATGCCTGGGTCCCTACATCTACTTCGGCACCAAAATGACAGCAGCTAAAGTGATGTTTGGGATCATTATACTGATGACTCAGAAATCTACCTTCTCTAGGGAACCTTCCTAGTATTCTGCCAAATGAAACCCCAAGTGGTTAAAAGACTTCCATGATCCCTGTGCTGATCTCTAGCCCTGAAATGAAGATTGTGCTTTAAGTATGGATTTTGTTCTTATTCAATAGACACTGAGCTCTCCAAGAGCAAGGGTTCATCGTATTCCTGTCTGTATCCCCCCGTGTAGCACATGGTAGACACTTAAGAATTGGTTTCTTTGTGCCACCAGCCATACAGTGATCTGATTAGCCTTTATCGATAAATTAGTGCAATAAAATTCTGATTACTAAGATAGAAGCTTTCAAGGTGCAGTGGGGCCACAAAAAAGGTAATGATCAAGTTTACTTGGTGGCTGGTGTGTTAATAGGGGCTTCATAAAGGAAGTGACATGTGAGCGTGTCTTGAAAGATGTGTAAGTGCCCTTTTGCCCATAGAAGGGAGGAGGAAAGGAGGTGAGAAGAACATACCAGTCAAAGACAAAAAACAAAGAGCAAAAACTCAAATCTAGAAGCTCCTGTAGGTTCACCTTTTGATGAAGATTATTTTCTTTCTCTGTGGCATGAATAAAGTACAAAATGACGCATTTAAATTGTGTCTATATTTGTTTTAATTTTTTTTGAAACATTCAAAATAATCACATGAAATAAAATACAAAGTAGATGATATGCTTAGATGAACACATGCTGTTGACAGACAACAATACTAAAGATATATTTGGCCCTTTCTGACCTTAAGAGAAGATGCAATGGCCCCTTGGCCACACCCATACTTCAGTTCCCACAGCAGCTGGGACAGCTCACTCCTCTCTACAACATGCTGTTGGCTGTAGGAGATGCAGGAATGCCTGTTATGCAGAATGGCAAACCAAGTCACAGGAAAATAATAATTTGAGCACTGTGGTTTTCTCCAAAGATGGCTGCCATAATTCCTGCCCTCTTGTAGGCACATGTTGCTCTTCCTTTTGAGAGGGGCGGCTACTTCCCCTCCCCTTGAATTAGTGCTGACTTTGTGACTTGTTTTGTCCGATAGACAGTGGTAGAGTGACCCAGTGCCAGTTTCAGGCTTAGCTTATAAGAAGGCTGGCCAATTCCTCTTTTGTTCTCCCAAATGCGTCATCGTGTAAAGCCTACTACTCTGAGCCTGCCATGCTGTGAGGAAGCCCAAGTAGCCACATGGGGACACCCAGGGGAGCACAGAGGCACGGGTAAGTGAGCAAAGCCCTCTCAGACCTGCCAGCCACACTTGGCCACCAGCTGAATGCAGCCAAGTGAGTGATCCCAGCTGATGGTATGCAGAGCAAAAAAATGCACATCTGAGTCCTGCCTGAACTCCTGGCCCACAGAATCATCAGAAATCAGAAATCGTTTTGAGCCACTAAGCTTTGGAGTGGTTTATTATGCAGCATAGACAACTGAAACAAGCGCTTGCTATGTACCAGACACTATGCCAAGCGTTTCCCATAGATTGTTTCCCTTCATTCTCATAAGAGCCTTAATTATATCATCCCATTTTCAGATGAGACAATGAAGGAGCAGACTTGTCCATGGCCGCATAGGTGGTGAGTGAGCTGAAGTCTGTCTCTCCCCAGAACCTGTGCTCTGAACCACCAAACCTACTGCCCTCAAAGTCAGTGAACTCAGCAAATGTGCTCTGTCTCCACCAGCAGGAGAACGTGAGTTGAGGGAACACTGTTAGGAACCAAACACCAACTCAAATGCACACTCCAGCCGTATTATGCCCTGCCTCCAGGCAAACCAGGAGATATGCTGGACCAGTCTTAACAGCTGGGCTCAGAGGGGTCTAAAAGGGAAGAGTAAAGGAAATCAAGTTGGAAAAAGAGACATACGACAATTGAAACGCTTTTTCAATTAATAGACTTCATTTTTTTTGAGCAGTTTTTTGTTGCAGAAAATTGAGCAGAAAGTACAGACAATTGCCATATACTCCCCACCTCAGCCCAGTTTCCCCTATTATGAACACCTTGCATTTGTGTGGTACATTTATCATAATTGATGAGCCTATAATAATACGTTATTAACTAAAGTCCAAAGTTTACCTTAAGGTTCACTCTTTGTGTTGTACACTCTTTGTATAACTTTAAGACTCTGCTTAGGTGTAGAAAAGGGAATGGTGGCTGGAATCCCACGTTGAAGAGATTTGCTGCTAAACCAGTCCTATTCTGCAGCCATGGCTTAGTCCCTCTCTGCTTGCTCCAGCTCTGACCTCCACCCTCTCTGTCCTTCTGGCCCCTTTTTGTTTGGCCCATTCTCTATGCTTTGATGCCTTGTGGAATGCCACTCCCATTCCACAGCTTTTCTTCAACCTCTGGCTTGTCCCGCTCAGACTAACAACCTAGGAATTGATGTCTTTCCCCCACCCTCCCCCCCGAGGAAGATTAACCCTAAGCTAACATCTGCCAATCCTCCTCTTTTTTCCAAGGAAGGCTGGCCCTGAGCTAACATCCATGCCCATCTTACTCTACTTTATATGTGGGACACCCACCACAGCATGGCTTGCCACATGGTGCCATGTCCACGCCGGGGATCCGAACCAGCGAACCCCGGGCTGCCGAAGCAGAACGTGTGCACTTAACCACTGCGCCACGGGGCCAGCCCTGGAGTTGATGTCTTGATGGACTGCAGAGTCCTCTCTCATTGTCTGGTAATTTACTAATAGCTTCTTACTATTATGTGTGTAATGTGATTTGGCTTTTTTAATAGATGAAGCAGCTGAAACTCAGAGAGTTAAGTACTTTACTCATGATCACACAGCTAACAAATGGAGGAGTTGAGATTAGAACCAGATCCAACCAGCTCTACAGCCAGTGCTCATTCTGCAACCCTTGCCCACCCCTCACCTCAGTCAGGTTTTAGCCCCTGTTGTACCAAAAAGCCCATTCGAAGCGTCGTTAGTTATTCATCCATTCGCATTTGCAGCCAGCTCTCTATGGGATACGCATTAAGTGCCTGTTTAGCAATCTAAAATGCTACTCCTCAAAAACAGAAAACATTCAAGATGTTTTATATTAAATATTTCTATTCCTTAAAGAATCTGTGTAATGAGGAGGAACCAGGGACACTAATGAAATACACAAAGCAATAAACATTTTTAATACTAATGGAGCACAACATGTTTACATTGGGATTGGAACCCCATTGATTAGGCGTCACTGAATATTACTTTTAGTGTAATTATCAGTGATGGAAGAGAAGGCTGGCTTGGTGCTGGGTACATTCTGGGCACCAAATAAGACTGACTGCACCAGTTTCAGCTGGGCCTTAATTATTTAAGGGGCAGTAACATACCACATTATAGCTTGGTCTTCCCCACCTTGACAGGGGAGATAACAGAAAAATGGACTAAAACTACAGCCTGGCAGAGTAAGGTGAGACACTGTCAGATATTAAGAATTATTTAAAGTGGTGCACTTCTAAAGCCGGATGGAAACATATTATTAAATGTATTATTATCATTAGCATAATATAATATGTTGAAAGGCATGTCATTTAATGTTTTGATCATGATCATTTGCCTCAATTAGCTGAAGGTTTCCACAGACTATGCATAATTATTGGCTCTACTTTTCTTATGGTCTGCTCGCTACCCAAGTATTTCCTCATCCATAAAACGAGGACAATAAGAGTACCAAACCAAAGGGTGTTGGAAAGATTAAATGAGTTAATAGAGATGAAGCGCTTAAACTAGAACAGTCAGTTCTACTAGAATATTTGTTTTGAAAATGCAAATTCGTTCCGATGCAGGTGATATGTTAGGGAACAGTTTGAGCATAACAAGACTTCCCTGTTTGCTCATGTCACTTTTGTCTGTAAGAAACGCTAGACAAATGAAGAAAACTGCACCCAGTTGAACTGAGTCACGTCGGGAATACACAGAAGGCGTACAGGCACACACCTCCAACAGCCACCAGCGACCTCAGTTCCCCGTGTGTTAGGAGCTGAGCCCCCCTCGTAGCTGTTACAGCTGTCCCTCAGATTTCAGCCACCCCTCCTTCCACCCCATCACAGTAACTCACAAGCTGCAATCTTTCTAACACTCACTTCCAAGCAAACGTTAGGTCTTTTCCGAGTTAAAATGCCACAATTATTTCAACATTTATGTATTTCTTAACCTTTGAGCATGTGTAAAAAAAACTGCTACCATTTCACTAGATTTTTTTAACATGTAACTGATGAAGGTTTTGAGTGTTGTGCCCCTAAAACCATTTTCCCCGTAAACCCTCTAATTGTTATTGCCAGTTTTACATACATGGCACAGTGGTTTTTAGGAACATGTGTGACATGGCAGCAAAACTGTATCTGGCACGTAATAAGCACTCAAATAATGTGATTATTATTGTAATTATTAAAAACTGATGTTTGGTGTATATGACCTGCATATTTTCTTAGATCATTTTATATTTGAGTTAATTTGCTTATTATCATTATTAGTTTGAATACCGTCCATGTTTTTCTCATTATGATTATTATATTCAGGATTGTCTTTATGATTTGCACATTTGTGAGACTGCTCAAAGTTTTTAAAACAATGTGGCCACAGTCCATCACTTAAGCATTTCAAATGTATTGCGGATCCCAGTAACATCACTGTATCCCTTTGAGACCATAAATAAAAATAGGACCTGCTGGTAATCAACAGGCAACTCTAGGTATCTGACTTCAGGATAGTTTGGTTTTAGACAACCACATGTATTCTGGACTAGTTATCCATAAGCATCTTTAAACAACGATCATATAGATAGGGGGATGACATTTACATTTTGGGTATGAGGGAAGTAAACAGCAAGTCCACCAGAGGAACTGAGGTCATGGGAATAAAGCAAGAAGATTGTTTGAGTTGCGAACTTTCTCCACTCTTCCTGGCCTACTTCTTATGCACTTTCAAAAGCCCAAGTCACTTGTGAACTACCCTTGAGGACACGATGAGAATACAAACACCAAGTCCTAAGATTCTTTCAGGCAGTCTGTCGGTATGCAACTGTACTGCTCTCCCTAAGCTTTGATCTCTTGAACGTCCTCTTTCACACACCCATCCATTCATCCGGGAAACATTTATTGATTAAGCACTCTGTGGTAGATACTGTCCTAAAGGCTTGGGATACCATGATGAATAAACCTGGTCTTTGCCATCAAGGAGCTTACAATATTGAAAATGGTGTACCCACACTCAGAATGCCTCAAGTAATGACCTTGAGAAACAGGCTTTACAAATCACGGTATAGCCATTGGAAAGGATCCCAGAGATGAGGAGCTTCTTAGGTTTCCTACAGAGCCATCAACAGGGAAAGCCTGATTTACAAAAGCTCTGCCCAAAAACTAAAGGACAACTTGTGTACCTTCACTGTGAAACAAACCACACAAACACACCCACACACACACATACATCCACATTCATGGACTTTGCTTTATTCATATTTATACATTAATGACCATTCATCCGATGTAGAAAGCTTGGGATCAACCTGCACTACTTTCCTTGTCACAACTCCATTCCTCTCTAATTCTATCTTGTTAATCCCATTTTAAAACATGTCTCTCAACCTGTACCTTCCTTTTCATCCTCACAGCCACCGTCATAGTTCACAAATCTGTCAGCTTTCACCTGGACAATGCTGCCCCCACTCTCTTTCCTCTATTGCTCATCTTCCATATCAATGGTGAAGGTAACATCTTGTCACTTTCCTATTAAATGTCCCTACTGACTTCCTGCCACATACAGTATATAAGATTCATTTCCTTCAGTACAGAATACAAGGCCCTTAAAAAGCTGGAGAAATCTTACCATTTAACCTCATTAAATTCACTCTCTATGATTAACTCAAAACTCTAACCACACAAAACTTATTAACTACAAAATAATCAAGATTCTTTTCATATCCACCATGTCTTTTTTGCATCACATTCCTTCTTTGACCCATTCCCTACTCATGGGTAGACTTCAGGATGTGGGAGCTTATAGGAGCACAGGTAAAGGAAGATTCAATATCAGTGAGTGTATGTGTCTCTTCTTCTAGGCTAGAAACTGATTGAAAACCTATCTCAGCTATCTATCTTTGCATTGCTAGGACCTAGTAGGTTCCCAACCTATAGTAGCAGCTCAATAAATTTATAAACTAATGACTTTAAGGCACCCTTTCTATCTCTACAGAGTTGCAAAATAAATCGGTCAAAGACAATCAAAGACTTACAGCCCCAAAGAATCAGACTATCCTGGGAGGGTCCCTAGGACAACCCCAGATTTCCATTGAAATCTCTTTTGCTGATTTCAAATGTCTTTCACAACTTTTCCTAACAGAAGAGATCTTGCAGATCCCTTAAATTTTAAAGGCAAAGTTCAGAGAGGTTACGTGATTCTCACAAGTTTACATCCCTAGTTGATGGAAAGCTAAGACTAGAATCAAGTTTCAGGTGTCTTTTTGACACTTAATATTCTTTCCACTCTCCATACTCTTTCAACATTTCTCTTCAGCTAGAAATTCTCAACCTAGAACTCTAGCAAGCTTCTCTTTTCTAATTGATGCTCTCTGCGTTTCCAAGTTTCTCTCTGACAACACACTTTCTTGAATTCTCTTAGTAGGGACTTCGTAAAAGTTCCCTCATAATTGATGGCAGTATCCTAGATATTTATAACACAATGAAAATCCAAACACTTTCAGCAATGACTTTAGTAGTTTCACCATCTGTCTTACACAGTTTACACTGTTATACACAGAGGAGTGTCAGGATTCTGCATTTGGCTACTTGCTGTTCTCCCACCCTCTAGATTCTCTCCAGCTTGAATGTCCTCTGCTCTCAAAACTTCCATGTGCTCCACACAGGATCTATCTCAACTGGATTGAATCAACCTCTTCTATAACTCCTACAACACAAGATACTTTCTGGTCCCCAGGCATGCCATGTATTTCCAACCGCACGTATTGCCTATGCTGTTCCTTCTACCCAAATGAAAAGCATCTGTCTCTCATCATCCTGTTCTCCCCTCTTTAGCCCCTTTTAGTCCCTTACTGCCTGCAAAAGTCTGCTCACATTCTTTTTCCCTATGAAGCCTTCCCCAAGTCCCACAGTTTGCAAAAGCAGGCAAACTCATTTTTGAGGCATTTGCGCCGTAATCATTGCTTACATGTCATTCTAGCGCTTGAGCATAAGCTGTCAGTGGCTACACTTTATTCATCTTTGAATCCCCAAGACCTAGTAAGAGTTAGGCTCAGAGGAGGTACTCAAAATAAATTCTTGTTGACTAATTCACATGACCAGATTTTAATCTTTTTTTAATAATCTTTAACAAATGTTTTGGGAACTCAATAAGTTTGACTCTAAAAATGGAAACCTTGGGTCTGCTGAGAATGATTCAGAACACTTCCAAGCAAAAATAACTGAAATATATTGTTTCACATGCTACACACTTTGATGGTCCAAATCCTGTGCCTGCACGGCATCTCTGAGCCAGAATACATCTGAATTCATTCTTTTTCATGGAAACCTTCATAAAATTTTAATCTACATTTCAAAACTGTCTATATTGTATGTTTCTAATCCATTGGTTCTTGTCCTCTTGGGGCTTGTCCGGGCTTGAATAAGCTTCCCTCCTATAACAGAAACCTGATGGGAACCTGGTGTCGCTGACCAGCAAGCACATCCAAGCCGATTTATATTTGGAGTTGATGAAAACCTTGTGCATTTGTGATGACTGTGAGAAAATGGCCCCTGCTGTATTCCAGAACTTCCTAAGAAGGAGAAAAACGTTTGTTTCTTGGTTACATGAAAATAAAGATCTGCGTTAATTTGTTCTACTGAGAAGAAACTTTTGTCTTCTTGGCTACCAAGACTCACCCGGCCTGTCTCCTTTTCCAGTAGACTGAAATGCAATTCCCCCTCCCTTCTTTTTCTTTTCATAAAGGCTTTGGTATTAACTGATCATTTTTAAGGGGCCAAACCAAAAAACTTGTGCAAGAAATGTGGGTTTTGATAGCATACGTTAAAAAAGGAATTCCTGATAGATATAAATGGATATAGCCAATGGATGAGCACCAATGGGTAAGACTCTAACTAAACTTCCTAAGGAGAGATCTAGACACATTTCTAGTTGAGAAGTGACATAGTGTCAGTAAATTAGATATGTGTTCTCCAAGTTTTGGAATAAGAAAACTCCTCTTGGAGATGGAAAGATGTAATTTTAGGAAAAATAAAAAGAAAGTCTACTTTATACAATTAATGAACTTCAAAAAATTATCACATAGTTTGGCAAATTCATAGTTTCAAGAAAGATTTAGATAAATTCATGAGATCAGAAGCCAATGGACACGTTATAAAAGAGAAACAGGGATATTTATGCCTCTGAGGTCTAACACATTGGGAAATTGTGTCCCATCACAAAATGCCCTTTAAGAAAATACAAGAAATTTTGACTCTACCTTTAACTTACTCGTACATTAATGTTTGTGCATTCTCAGTGAAATTTGTAAAAGTACTTGGTTGAAAGTCAAATGCAAATAAAACTTTAGGAGCTCAAGAATAAGATAATTATGTAGTAGAGGAAACTCTCAATAAAGACTGACAAAGGCAGAACCATTTGGAATCAACCCAGAAAGTTTCGATTTCACTGCAAAAGACCATCGTCTCACAAAAATAAAAGGCAAATGTCTAAAATGTATACCCACTGTCAAGAAAAGCATTTCTCACCTTATGTGAAAAGATCTTAGGTTCGTTCATCTAAATCAGTGGTTTTTAAAGTGGGGTCCCTGGAAAAGCAGTATCTGCTTTATCTGACACATTATTAGACATGCAAATTCTTGGGCCCCACTCTAGACTCACTGAATCAGAAACCTGGGGCATGGAGCCCAGCAATTGTGTTTTTTTGTTTTTTGTTTTTTTTTATTAAGGTTATAAAAGTTAACATCTTTGTGAAATTACAGTTGTACATTATAATTAGTCATGTTGTAGGTACACCACTTCACCCCTAGTGCCCTCCCACCACCCCTCTTGCCCCTGGCAACCACCAATCAGTTCTCTTTGTCCATATGTTAACTACCACCTATGAGTGGAGTCATACAGAGTTCGTCTTTCTCTGTCTGGCTTATTTCACTCAACATAATACTCTCAAGGTCTATGCATTTTGTTGTGAATGGGACAACTTTGTCCTTTTTTATGGCTGAGTAGTATTCCATTGTATATCCAGCAATTGTGTTTTAACAGATTCTCCAGGCTAAAGTTTGAGAACCAGTGGCCTAGACCTGTTTTGTCCAGTAAGAGAATTATTAGCTACATGTTACTATTGAGCATTTGAAATGTGGATAGTTCAAACTGAGACGTGCTGGTCAATGTAAAATACACACTGGATTTCAGAAACTTAGTAGAAAAATAAATAAATAAAAGATGTCATTAATATTTTTATATTGATTACACGTTGAAATAATAATAATTTGGATGTATCAGTTTAAATGAGGTAGTTTATAAAAATCAATTTAACCTGTTTCTTTTTTTTTTTAAAGACTGGCACCTGAGCTAACAACTGTTGCCAATCTTCTTTTTTTTTTTTTTCTGCGTTTTCTCCCCTAATCCCTCAAATACATAGTTGTATATTTTAGTTGTGGATCCTTCTAGTTGTGGTATGTAGGATGCTGCCTCAGCGTGGCCTAATGAGCGGTGCCATGTCTGCGCCCAGAATCCAAACCGGCGAAACCCTGGGCAGTTGAAGCAGGGCGCGCGAACTTAACCACTCAGCCACGGGGCCGGCCCCCTAACCTGTTTCTTTTTTTAAAAAAATCTGGCTACAAGAAAATTTTAAATTACATAGGGTTGCATTATATTTCTATAGGATAACACTGCTCTCAAGCAAACATCTTAAAAATGTAAAAATTTGTTCCACAAAGTTCCTATAGAAAATTTTATAACTTCTGCTTGACTATTTTCACTGCTAAGCAACCCAAAAATCAGTACTTTCACTGCTGAACAGATCTTTCATACATTGAATTAAGATTCGCTTTGCTGTAACTTCCTATTTTGTTTTTGTTTTCTTTTTTTTTTCCTTATCCTAGTTCTAACTTCCAGAACTACACAGAATAAGGACAGAATAAGGGCAACCCTTTGTTTCCTATTGTACAAATCTGTCAGGACAGAGTTTAAGTGACAGAAAATGAGTAACAATGCAAATGTTGTATGCCCATAGCAATGCAAATGATTCCTGTTGGTGACAGTGCAAATGAATTCTGTCTAGCAGTGAATATAAATCCCTGTAAGTCAAAATCTCGTTTTAAGTGGATTTTTATTAATGAGTTAATAAAATATTTGACATGTTTATTTTATTTTTGTGATTTTTACCTTTTTGAAAATGGTGCTTTAACACTCCTGAACTAGGAGTTCCGGAACCAAGTATGACAGACAAAATGTGATCTGAGCACAGTGGACTCCTCCTTCTTTGCTCCACATCTCATAATTCTAGAGCTTTCTAATAATTTCGTTAGCACTACTGACACATTGAGGTTATGGTGAAACAAAACACCAAATTCTTTTCTTCATGGATGATACTCTCGCCAAGTTTCCAAATCCTGTACCTTTTATTCTATAACTCAAATGCTAGATTTTTTCTTACATTTATGCCTTTTAAATTTAATGTTGAGAATCTGAGCACATTATGCCAGCCGAAATGTCATGTCATTTATATCTTCATCAAAGTGCAAACTGGACTCCAAAACCACTCAGAACTCGGGGAGGCTTACGGTAAGAAGGATCTGCTTCCTCAGTTGGGATGGGAGACAGGAAGGAGGGAAAGGATTTCTCTCCAGAAGCAAGGTCAAGCAGAGGCTGATGCGGGCGTTGTAGGGCCTGACACTTAGACAATTTGAGAGTGGGTATCCTCTTCAGGAAGAATAGTGCAAAATTGTCCACTCTTCTTTGTGTAATGTTATACTTCAATAAAGTACTCTCCTCAAATAATATAAAATTAGCAATATAAAATTGCTACAGCCCCTTTAAGGGCCTTGAAAGGGACCCCATGAAGGGGAGGAACCCTGAGTCCAAGCTTCCCAGCTTCCCCATAAGTCTGCTCTGACGTCAGCTAACTTGCCGGCAAAGAAAGTCTTCAGTACCCGGCCATGCTAATTTTAGGCCCATGTCACGATTTTTATGTTACTCATTTCTGTGACTCCCTATCTCTTATGAAAGATATGTGCAGGATTCCTTCCGCTTGTTTTTTAGAATCATTTAAAAGTTACTCTGAGCTTATTCTGTTTTCCCTTTTAGATGTCTCATAGGTAGATATTTCCAAGTGCCTAAAGTTTACTTGGACTTTTCCCAAAGTAAAACAATGGGAAAATTGCTCTGAAATCAACAGGTAGGTGAAATTGAGGATTAAATTTATAAAAACAAGATGACTTACTTTTGTAATTAAAAACCACTAATAGGAATTTTCAAAGAAATCAATTCAGGGCCCTCAGGGGGCGAGTAGTACCATCTTAGCTCCCTGGGAGGCCACATTCCCATGCAACTGTGGGTGGTGACGAGCCCAGCAAACTGAGATTTCTCACCCTGTCCTACCTGTTTGTACCTTCAACGTTTTTAAACACATTAAAAGAAATGTCCTAGGGCCCTGAAAGTAAGGACAGGTCGCAAAAGGGAGGCTGGAGAGAATAAGTGAGGGTGAAAGATTTCCCCTTTGCCTCCGTGGAAGAAGAGACCAGAAGTACTGAGTCTCCTGTCTTGTTGTAACACAAGGGGAAACCTTCTCCCATGGTCCTTTTCCACTTGCTATAGTCCCATCCCGTCCCATCCCTTCATCACAAATGCTTACTCTCCATGGGAGAGATCACTTTGCAAGAGGTAGAATGTGATGCTACGAATCCCTCTGTGTTGTTTTCCCAGGAGTGGAAGGAAGAGAATGGTCTTACCATTATGCATGTGTGTGTTGATTTCTTGGGTATTGTTATCATTGCTGTAGGGTAAATGAAAGGTATGTGATCTCACCACGCCTGAATCTGTGTTTCAGCTCAGCCCACTTCTGGAACGTTTTATGACTCAGATGAGCCCCCCTCTTCCAAGTCTAGGCCCTCATTTCATACCAAGGGAAGTGGCCTGTTAAGTCCACAGAATTGTAATGGCATAATTATTTAATAATCAGAGCATGAGTTCAGTAACAGTAGAATTTGTAATGTCCTTCTCCCTTCCTCTCACTGTACATTGTAGCCTGGCAATATTTAGAACTAAATTACAGCTCCACCACTTGCCAGCTGTGCAACCTTGGCAGGTCACTTGAACTTTCTAAGCCTCAGTTTCCCCAACTGTAAAAAGCTGTGAAATGTAATAGCAACATTTACCTTATATGTTATAATGGAGGTAAGTATTTAAAGAGTTTCGCATACTGCCCAGCACACCCTCAGTGCTTAGAAAATGGTTAGCAGCTATTATAACATTTATCATTTTTCATTTTGTATTGTAATGACTTTTTAACAGTTATATTGAAATATAATTTACATAACATATAGTTTACCTGTTTAAAGTGTACAATTCAGTAGGTTTTAGTATATTTACAGAGTTGTGCAACCATCCCCATAATCTAAGTTGAGAACATTTTTGTCATCCCAGAAAGAAACCTTGTACCCATTAGCGGTCACCCCGACTCCCCCTGCCTGGGTGAACCTCCAGTGTGATGTTGAATAAAAGTGGTGAGTGGACATCTTTGCCTTGTTCCCAGTCTTAAGGGGAAAGTATTCAGTCTTCACCATTTAGTGTGATCCTTGTTGACAGTTTTTTGTAGATTGTCTCTATCAGTTTGAGGAAGTTTCCTTCTATTCTTAGTTTGTTGAGTGTTTTTAGCGTGAGAGGGTGGTAGATTTTGTCAAATATTTTTCTGTGTCTATTGAGATGATCATGTAGTTTTTTGTCTTTTATTTTATTAATATGGTGTATTATGTTAATTGATTTTCTCATATTAAACCAACCTTACACTCCTGGAGTAAATCCCGCTTTCTCATGGTATATAATCATTTTTATATATTGCTGGATTCGGTTTCCTAGTATTTTGTTGAGTATTCAAAGACAAGATTGTATGCCTTGATTAGGTCCAAATAGCTAGGTGCATAAAACATGCTGTAATGAGTGTCAAAATGGGCTAAAGCTAGCTGAAGTCACATCTTCCTGTTAGCGAAAGATACAGGGGTTAAACCTACTTAAAGCAGAAATTCCTCCCTGGAATAATCATGTCATAGAAATCCACTGGGTTTTGCATTATCAGGACTACCAAGCATCACTTTCAAATATGATATAAATAATGTGAAAATGTGTTTAGTAAACCTAAACATATATAGAGCTACATACAATAGGTTCTCCATAAATACCTATTGATGGTGTTAAAATGATGTAAAGAGAAAAATTCATGAGAAAAACAAAGAAATGTCTGGGCCTTGAGAAAGATTAAGAAATAGTGACCAATCAAACATCCATTCATTCATTTTAAAAGCATTTGTTGATCACCTACTTGTGCCAGACTCTAGAGGGTTACCAAAAAGACCAAGATACAGTGCTTGTTCCCAGGGGCTCGTAGTCTGGTGCAGAAGGCAGAGCAATAAACAGATAATTGCACTGAAGAGTAATAAGCAGAGTAGAACTATGTGCAAGGCTCAGAGGCCGCCCAGAAGAGGGAGTGAGGAAGTAGCAGGTGAGAATGTGGAGAAATTGGCAACAAGGGCTTGGGAATCATCCCATCAGTTTACTGTTTAAAGAAGTTCTAGAACATTTTTATTATATTACACTGAACTTTAGAAAAATGCATCTAACCAACAATCATATGGCACTTAATTGCTATGTGCCAGTCACTGTTCTAAGCATTCTACCATTGTTCATCCAAGTGACAATCCAGTGAGGTAGTACCGTTATCATTCCCATTTTATAGACAAGAAAACTGAGTCTCTGAGGTTAAGATAGTTGTATGATTCAGACAGTAGGTGGTGGAGACTGGATTTGACCCAGGTGTTCTAGCTTCAGGTTCCACGCTTTTACTGCTATGCCATGCCACTATAAGAACCTGAGTTTTAACCAAATATGTTCCTCAGGAAGTGCTTCTAAAACTTTAATTTACCTATGAATCCCTGGGATCTTGTTAAAAAGCAATTTGGATCCAATGGGTCAGTTTTGGGGTCTGATATTCTGCATTTCTAACAAGCTCCCAGGTGGTGCCAACACGGGTGGTCCAAGGACCACACTTTGAGTTTCAAAGGTCTACAATCTGCTGTGAGTTTAGATATATACTCATTCATAGATTTTTTTCTCCACGTCTCCTCCTGTGCTTGTGGGAAAATTATGTGCAGACTTCACATTCTCATCACCACAATAGTACTTTGGCTGCAACCCATACCCTCTAGCAGCTGTACATCCTGAGAATGTACTGAGCATGCAAATGGAGCAAGGGCGTCAGCTGTGGGATAGATTGCATAGACTCAGGTGAAGCAGCAAGCAGGAAGGCAGAGAGTGGGGACAGAATCATGGAACCAAGAAGGAAGAAAGTCTGGGAGCAGATACACTCAAGCCTCTTGTGAAAGTTGCAATATTTCTGTGGGTAGCTGGGTGGATTTCAATTCCAAAACCGATAATCCATTTCTAGGCCTTATAAACAAAGCATTCGATACGTACATCTTAGTCCACTGAAACTATTGTTATTAACAACATCTACGAAATGAGGTCATTGTGAATATCTGTGCATCGTCACCGGATCCATATTCATCTCCTCTATATGGAATACTGAAATTTAAATCGCATTCTCCTTTGACTAACAGAACTGACTTTTCCACAATAGCCTCACTCATTTTACAAATTTCAGTTCTTTGAAAGTTCCATGAACCATTCTGTAGTGTCCTCATCTCACCTAATAAATAGGCATTTTGTCTTTTCTTGGAGTAATTCAAGACTTATCCCCACTCTTTGAACACGAATGACTTCTAAAGGCTTCGCTGAGAGAGGTCTTATTTCTTTTGCAGAGTCTGAGTCGTGGACCACTCTCTAAGCCAGTGGGTTATTTCACAAGCCATGGCAAATTACAAAAACTTAAATTAGAGAAAGTAGTCCCAGCTCGAGAAAGCATTTTGATTTTAAAAATGATTGCTTTATATTTGTGCCAAATGATATTGTCATAGTGTAGCTGGAGTCACCGAGTGCTCGCTCTGTAAGCACTTTGCACACATTGACTCCCTCATGCCCAAGCATTCTGCAAGACTGTCCTCCATGTGTTCCTGATTGGTTGTCATTCTAAAACAGCTAACCATTTCTAGTCCTTATAAATCAGGGATACGTGTTCATTGGTACACAATAACAGTTATTATTATCCAATTTTTGTTTGAGTAAATGGATGCACAGAGAGGTGAAGCAAATTACCCAAGGTCACACAGCTGGCAAGCTTGAAAGCCAGAACCTGAAGTCAGGGAGTCAAGACCCAGAGTCAAGCTCTGAAACAACTATGTTTTGTTGCCTCTCAAGAGTGAACAAAACCACAGAAGAGCCCTTACCAAAAAGGGAAATGGTGGCCTCATGGATAGGTAAGCTGTGCTTTAAAACCAGCCAAGCAAAATGTGTAACAAGTCAGCCAGAAGTTTTAATCGTCAGCTGCAGGAAATGGAGCCATTGCTTTTCAAACAGTAAGAGCAAGAGCCCCACGAGCCTGGCCTCTGCCTCTGCCCCAGTGAAGGGACCGGAAAAGCTGGGGTCTCCAGTGGAGAAACTGGAAATGGAACCAGATGCATCTGAGGGGTCTAGACGGGGTCTTTATATGAACAATGAGCTACAAGAGTTGGAGATTTTAGATGTGAGTAAGGCGAGGTCTGCCCTGGGTAAATTCACCAAGATGAAGCCTCTCCTGCATATAAGTCCTCTCACAGTCGCCATTTCCCTCATAAACTCTTTTGAATTCTGACCCTCCTACTAAATAGTAGGCATTCAGTTAATGTTCATTGACAGCCTGTTGTAGGATCTTGCTTTGGTCAGGTTTGGTCGGTGGGAGGGAAAGAAGCCAATCCATGACCCTTGCAAGGGGACAAAATGGTGCTTGTTTTAGTTATCTGTTGCTGTGTAATAAATCACTCCAAAATATAGGGGCTTAAAAAACATTTATTGTCTCTCCATTTCTGTGGGTCAGGAATCTGGGCGCAGCCTGGATGCCCACCTCTGCCTCTCACAAGGCTGCAGTCAGGGTGTGGGCTGGGCTGCTATCATCTCAAGGCTCAACTGGGGCGGGATCTGCATCCAGGCTCACTCATGTGGCTGTTGGCAGCCTCAGTCCTCGGTAACTGTTGACCCGAGACATCAATTCCTTTCCATGTGGGCCTCTCCACAGGGCAGCTCACAACATGGCTGCAGGTTTCTGAGAAAGAGAGACAGAGAGAAAGAATCAAGATGAATCCAGAGTCTTTTTATAACTTAATCTTGGAAGAAGTCTTCCATCCCCTCTGCCTCATTCTACTTGCTAGAAGCAAGTCTACACTCAAGGGGAGGGGATAAGACAAGGGTATGAACACCACTGGGACTGTCTTGGAGACAAAAAGAAGACAGAGACAACGTCAGCAATGATATGAGAGAAAAGTCTTATTGAACTTGGAGATTATAATTTTTGATACAAAACACTTCTCCGCACATCTAAGCTGCAGGAAGTCTATCAATCAAATTATACAACTATGCAAGAAAAATGCAGTAACATTTTCTCCCCTCTTGTCCAAGTTGATCTGCAAATCCTCAGCAATTTTCCTTCCTTGGCTGCACCACTTGACCCTTTAGAGTCCCAGGACTGGTAATCTATCATTAGTTATGCTACCAGCATTTGGGGCACATATATAGGTTAACAATTTATCATCTACATCGGGACACTCTTCGAGTGAAGGGACACTATTTCTAATTATACAGGGACAAGAGACAAACCAAGAACCATAGTCACCCTCCTCTTAGGCCAGGTCAACGCTTTAAGGAGTGCCTTTCTCCCCTCCCTCAATTTTTCTCTCTCCCTCACCCTCCATCTCACTTCTTTTTCTTCCCTCATTCTCTCTCCATTGTCTCTCTCCATATCCAGTAAGCTGGAGGCAGAGACATCATCCATGAGCAGCCTGCTGACGATGCTGCCTGGTTTGTACCCGCTTGTTGCTTTCTCCACTCCTGGGCACCTTTTTCTACAGCTGCCTTTGAAGATGAAGGCGCAGCACACACAGTGCTCCCTGCCATGGCTTGGTTTCCAAGCCACACTCAATCCTTTCCCTGAGGCATTTACTGGATACTTCTGCCTCTGCAGGGTGTGTCCTCCTTTCCCACTGTCAACAGTTCAAGGGGAGCGTGTGTGTGGGGGGGGGGGGGGGGGGGGTTGTGTGAATGTGTGGGAGGGGTGTATCCACACATGTGGTGTGTGTGCATGTGTGTCTGTGCACACGTGTGTGATGCATGTGTATGTATATGTGTGTGTGTCTGTGTCTGTGTGTGTAAGGAGTGTTCCCGGACAGGGTCTCAGAAATTAGACAGGATTAAGAATAATACTGTCAATATTGATGGGTTCATTTTTGTTTTCAAAAAGCATTTCTTAAGCATCTCTATGTGCAGAATTTTTATTGGCTAATGTACCATCATCTTGTGGTATTTTTTTAAGTATGCATTTAGAAGTTAACATATCATTAAAAATACGTACTCTGGTGTTTGCCCCTAACCTAGGGGTAGGAACTTTGTTACTAAAATTGAACATAAAGATGAGGAAGCATTGACATCACTTACCGAATATGTCCAGTCTTCTCCCTCTCAAGGGAAATGAATTTTTACAACCTCTTTTTTTTGGGAGGTGGGGGGAAGATTAGCCCTGAGCTAACATCTGCTGCCAGTCGTCCTCTTTTTGCTGAGGAAGACCAGCCCTGAGCTAACATCTGCGTCCATCTTCCTCTACTTTACATGTGTGACGCCTGCCACAGCATGGCTTGCCAAGCGGTGCCATGTCTGCACCCGGGATCCAAACCAGCGAACCCCAGACCGCCGAAGCGGAGGTGCACACTTAAGCACTGCGCCACCGGGTCAGCCCCTACAACCTCTTTTAACTATCACCAATGGGTAGACATTAGCCAGATTGTTGTTAGATAGATGAAATTCAGGAAACTACATCTGGGAACTGAATTATTCATTAAAATAATGCTACTTCCTAATTATTCAGTTATTCTCTTGTCTTTGTTAGCAAATATCCTGTAACTTATTCTAAGAAAGCAAGATATGAACACAAGAATATTTTCTTAGAACTAAAAAAGAAATTTCTTATGATCTTAATAGCCATCATTTCTGGATCATAAACACAAGAGCAATCCACATTGAAATTAACAGTTATAATTTTTAATGATCTGGAGAAACCATATATCTTTCTAAATGTTCAGTAGTTCAGGACAGATGAGCACAAAAGTGAATTGTCTCCTTTTTCTCAACTCATCCAAATTGAATTGGCAACAAATATGAAATCACTTTTCAAAGCTATTACAGAGTGCATATATAGTATTATCAAATATAGTCTAGACTGCTATTAGTTTTGCAGCAAAGAAATGCTTCTATCATACAGTCCTAATCAAGAAAATTAAATAACGGATTGATAACTGGTGGATAATATTCTCTCATGAGCTAGCTTTTAAATGGGTCACATTGTTCTCCATTTCATTGGAAACTGAAAATAGATGCTATATCAGCGATGTTTGTGAAAAATAGCACATTATCTGGAACTGATGGTGGGGAGGAGGCAGCATATTCCTTTATAAATTAAGCCTCTAGCAGAACCATAAAGTTTTAAAATCTGACAGGGGTTTTATAGCTCATCCATTCCAAGCCCCTCATTTTCTGAGGAAGCAGACATCCAGAAATATTAAGGGACCAAACTAAAACAACTATTTAGTATCAGAATTATGATTTCAGCTGTAAAAATCCATTTCAACTTAAATACATTGTGTGTCCTTTTTTCTGAATAAAGACAGAGTGGCGAGAAAGAGAATTTATCCTTAGATTGTTTTCTGTAATAAATATCCTCTAAGAGTCTGTAGATTTTACCCCTTGATGAGTCTTAACTATAATAAAAGGTAATGAGTTGAAACAGAGAAAAACAAGTCAGAGAAACAATTTTCTCCCCAAATGAATTGGAAGTAGCCCTTTTCTCCCCAATCTCACCAAAAGGACCTGCCCTGCAGTGGGATGGGCCACACCCTGTCCTCTGAGCACTAACAGAGCTTGTGCCCCCACCCCTGCCCCCCAGCACCACAGGCTGCACCGCAATTGTCCCTTCTGCGTGGACCCACTGAGAACTGTGGCCTCAGCTACAGCCACTTCAGTCGGAGATACAGAGCATCAGGAAGGGCTTTTTCTCTCGCTGCCCCAAAGGGGCCAATATTAACCTCCCTGTTCCTGCCTTCCCAGAATCAGGGTGACAATCAAGCGCATCCAGTCTGGAGCCAGCCAGCAAGAGCAACGTTTGAACAATTCCGGATTTCCCCTAGAGCCAGGTTGCCTTTGACCTCTGGGACACTCGCCACTTACTAAATACGTTACAGGTTGTATTTCATGCATTTGAAGCTTGATGGGGCTGAAAGTGAAAGTTTTGTGTCCAGAACACATTAAATCAAGTTCCAATTTAGAATAGCCTTTTTCCTGGCTCCTGCCTGCTGCTAGGAGTCATTTTGCAAAACAAGAAAATGAGCAGCTGAAAGGCTAAGCAATTAGTATTTTTTTCCCTGCGTACTTCATCTCCTACATCTCTGCTCAAGGACGTGTCGGGGGACTCTGGGCTCTGCTAAATTAGTAGCTAGTGGAAGTCCCTTGATAAATTAAAAAGAAACGAATTAATATCAGCGCTCTGCGAGGTGAGGCCTGAAGCACCTCTCTGGCTGAAACAACTTAGGATGACCCAGTTATGATTATAATGAAGGGCTGAATAGGATGGTATTCCCGATAGAATTTTAAAAATTAGAAGATTGTGCAGTAATGGTAACCCACATATAAACAGAAGCTAACATTTTTGGAGTACAAACTATCTGGCAGACAGGGTACTAAGCTATTTACAAACATGAGCTCACTTATCCTCATAACAACCCTAGGAGATAGGCTCGATTGTTATCTCCACTTTAGAGATAATGAAACAGAAGCTTGGAGAGGTGAAGTCACCTGCCATAGGTCACACAGCCAGTAAGTAGTGGGATCAGGCTTTGAGTCTAGGCAGCCTGACTCCAGAATCCCCACTTGTAACTGCTATTCTCTGACTACGATAAGGAAGATATGTATCAAGTTAGGATATATTCAAGCATTTTTAACATACACAAAATTATTTAAGGACCAGAGTCAAAAGACTTATAATGGCTCCAAAGTTGGAAAGGAGAGGATTTGCAAAAATGGCCAACACACAGAGAGATAGGAGAGAAAGTGGAAAAGCCTGTGCAAGGCCAGAGAGGATGGTATTGTTAGATTGTTTAGGAGAGAAGGAAGCAAGTACAATAGTCCCTCCTGTGTTTTATCGTTCTCATAGATAGCATAGAGTAAATTTTTCCTTTCCCCAAATGGCTTCAATTCCAAGTAAATAAATAAAACAAAATAAATTCATCCAACCAGCCTGATGGCATTTCAACCTCATTGTTCTTTCTTGGAAAATGTAAGAAGTGATTATGAAAGAATTAGAAAGGGGAAGTCTATGGGGCTTCCCCTCCAGAATTTAAAATATTCACTTGGGCATAGAAAATCTCTGGATTTGTGTATTTTCGCTAGAGTGACGAAGTCTGGATCTTTAGTTTCTAAGAACATTCCAAAGATGTTCAGCAGCTGGGAGAATGTTGAACAAATATTAGGAATAAATAGCAATCTTAAATTAAAATGAACCAAATTGTAACTTAGGAAAAAAATCATCTATCGTATGTCCATGAAAAAGCCTATTTTAGAAAATCTAAAAGCCTTTTCCCCCAGTGTGTCATTCATGTTGTTTAAACTGAGGTTTGCACATCTGAGAAGTTCTAAGATTTAGTGTTATTCTACGTAAACAGTTTCTAAGCTTGGGTACCAGGGTGTCACTGTGGCCGAGGAGATGGAACTCCCCACACTTCTGCCATTCGGTTGAAGGATTCCAAAATTCCATTTTCGTCTGCAGAACAGCTATTTAGTTGATGCAGCAGTGTTTGGACTAAAACATTTTGCCAACTCTTATACCAAATCCCAACTGTTTTATTACAAATTACAAAACTAGAAAACCAAAGGTATAAGTTTTACACATTTCTAATGTATTTAGTTTAGCATATGATAGTTTTCAGTTTGCTAAATTCCTTATTTTTACATGTTGACAAGTTATAGAAATATACATTGGATTACAAGCTGCTTTCCAATGATCCCTTTGTTAAAGGAAAAGTTGCAACATTGGAAATGTACCCTGTGTTCATTAGCCTACCTTCCTTTTGATCGTATATTGTGGCTTTTGCTGACTTAAGAGAGGCCAAGTTCCTCCAGAAATTCAGTCTCAGCTGTATAAACAGTCTGGTAATCTTCGAAAGCATTTCTTAAGTCATTAATAACAGTGCCTGAACTATGCTTTAGAGGGACTGAACTGAGCTTAGACAATAATAATATTATTTCATCTCCAAAAGCCCTTGACAGACTGGAAAGATTTATCAATACATTCAATTGGGCCCAAATGAAAAAATTTATTAATTTTAATGCTTTATGAGAGAAAATATACAGGGATAAAGCAGTAACAAATATATGTTACATGTTTTTTGTGGGCGAGGCACTCTTCAAATGATTTGGACACTGGATACAATGGCTCTCAAGATATTTCTAGAACAATCGCCGCCCCCCCCCCCCCACAAGTTTACAGTCTAGCTGAGGGATGAAGAGGGGGCAGACAATTAAGCTCTTAGTGGCAAGGGTCTGTGTTAAGCGTTGTGACACGTGAAGCACAGGTCTGCACAGGCTGTGTGCATGGCAGGGAAGGGGAAAGAGGAGAGAGGAGGCAGTCCCTGAGTCAGCTTGTGATGTGGAGAAGGAGAGACACGCGTACTAAATAGGTTTTGTTAACACAACTGAACATGATAAATTCTTAGTGATCTTAGCAAGGAGAGACTGATCGCGGTTGTGGGGACCAGAGAAGGTTTCTTCAAGGAAGTGATCTTTGAACTAAACCTTAAGGAACAGGTAGGATTTCAAGAGGCAGGGATGACAGGGGATTTCCGGCAGAGCAAAGACTTGGAAGCAGGGAGTCACAGGGAGAATTTAGGACACAACAGGCAGCACAGTTAGAGAGCCGAGAGCATGCTGAGAAGCGGAACTGGCAGGCAGGTGTACAAAGTTCTCAGGAGGGCACAGGAGCCCCGGGAAATGGAAAGCTCAGTTTTCCCTAAAGCAAAGGTGTAAGTTCCTAATATTACTTAGCTTAATTTTAAACCGTTAATTCACTAGGAGAAAAATTGATTATTTTGCTCCTGAAATCTCTAAAATCCAAGATCTCCCAAAGGCACAATTGGTATGTGGAAAAGGCCCGAGGGAATTCCTGTCCTCTTTAAAGTGCCAGTTGCCATTGGGTCATTTCTTAGGCCTCCAGAGTCCTCTTGTTCTCTTCCAGTTCCCAGGGAAAGAGTAGACACCTATGCTGCCGTTAGCTTACAATATTACAAGACGAGCATTTTCTACTGTAGAAAAGAGGAGAAGCCTTTGTCATATGTGGTAGCTACACCACACCCCAAGAGGTCAATGTCAGATGCAGTCTCTCTAGGGCAATCCTATAGAGACGTTTTTGGCTGTCAGTCACTTGAATAAAGTTCAGAATACAAGGCAGGGCAAAGTTTTGCAAATCTTAAAACCCCAAAGCAAATCTATCCCAAATAAGTAGGATGCTGAATGCTGGATGCTGAAACTCCAGAAAATTCCTTAACTGGTTCAAGGATTACTTTTCCCAATTGAAATTACTCTGCTGCCAAGAAAAGATTTCTCAAAAGCTAGACTTTTATGTATTCACCACCTTGACAGATTACGGACATTACAAATGTCTGTTCTTACGTTTTCCCAGGTATAGAATTGATCTTTTATATGACCGATGGCTTCTGTGAAATGGCACTTTTTTTCTCTCTCAAAAAAAGAGTCTTTTAAAGCATATCCTATAATATTTTAACCCATTATTATGAGATACTGTGAATAGATAAAAAGTAATATTAATGCTTTTGAGTTTTCCTATAGTAACTGAGATACATTTGATTTAAAAGACTGGGAAGTAGAGGGTCTGGACCCGTGGTATAGTGGCTTGGTGGCCTGGCGTTGGCGGTTCAGATCCTGGGCACAGACCAACACACTGTTCATCAAGCCATGTTGTGGCGACATCCTACATACAAAATTGAGGAAGATTGGCACAGATGTTAGCTCAAGGCCAATCTTCCTCACCAAAAAATAAAAAAATTAAAAAAATAAGATGGGGAAGTGGAGTTTTAAAGAAATTCAACTTTTCACTCATAGCACTTGGCAAGAGCCCTCCATCTTTTCTGATAGATTTCTGTGATGCTGCTTTACTGCTGTTAAAGCCAACCTCTTCCATAATTGTCAACTTACTAAGTGTCTAAAGACAACCAAAAGAATTTTAAGTCAAATCATATTTCTACTAGAACTAAAACTGGACTTGTCCAGCTTAGCAGCTGATACACATGAAAAGTTTCAAGAGTTCTAAGTATTGTGGTAATATTTCTAAAGTGATCAATTGCTCAGAGTTAGGCATTCTATGGTGGCAGTAACTAGATGGTTCTCAGTAAGTGGGAGGCCATGCTGTTGGGCTCATGCATCACCCCCACAGCCACTGCATTCATGGGCTCCTCAAGTCAGCACTAGGGTGGTTAATAATAGATGCTGGCAGGTATCAACTGGCTGGGTCATCCTATCTGCTCAGTTGTTTAGTGCCTCTTCCACGGATACTCTCATGGGTCTTAACATGTGATACAAGGGTCTTCACATTCAGGCTTACTCCATGTGTCCATCCACGTGCATCTGTGACCTTCTAATCTTTTTCCTTCTAGACTCCTGACCAGCTGGCCAAGCCATTCACTATTTCCCATGATTCTCATTATTTCCTAACCACAGCCACTTCTCCTTCATTGTAAGGGGGGGTGACCAAGTACACTGCCCGTTGTGGGGATTTTCTCTCACCACACTCTATCAAGGCCACCTCTGAGAGAGCCTGCAGCATGGCTGCCATCCATTTGCAGTTTGCCCCACACACCAAGCTCACCCTCCATAAAGCACACTTGGGCTTTTTCTCCCTTCTGCAGGATCCTCTATACAGCCACAGGTATAAGGCAAGAGAGGACTGTACAACAGTTGTGGGTGCACTGGGATCTGGACTGCTGTCCATGACATTTTCTTGAGCCCACTAGTGCTCAATCCTGGAAGTACCCATTTCGTCTTATGGTGAATTGCTGCCAGTCCGACCTGACATTATGATTTACTAGGTCTGCACAGCTCATGATGGACAGATCCAGCTGAGTGGTCGCTTGGTATTTCATGGTCAGACATTCTGTCTCTACCAGAGCTCAGTCACACACCAGGAGATGCTTTTCAAAAAGCCTATAATTCTATGCTGCTAGTGAAGTGGCTTTACTCCAGAACTCCAGGGACCTGTTTTGAGATTCTCCCACTGAGGCTTGCCACAAATTCCACACTGAGGGCGTCTTTCCCCACCACTGGTACCTCCAACACCTGCTACAGAGTCCTTCCCTACTCTAGCCATGTTCAAAGCTAAGTAGCCTTTTGCTCCACTCCATTGGAGCTGGAGCAGTATTCCCAGCTGTGGAATCCACTGCTTCTAGAATCCAGAGAGGCCCAACAGATAACTGTGATTCCTTCTTGGTGGTAGAAAGTAAGATGCGGTACTTTGGAGGGCATATCCTGGCACATCCCTGACCACTGGACCCCTAAAACTTATACAAATATAGCAACCACTCAGTCTATCATATTCCCTGAAATGCCTGCAGAGAATCTCTACATTCCACTGTAGGATTGGTTTTTTCCAGGGAAAATCCAGAAATTCTTGTCTTTCTTCATGCCCATGGCTCTCAAACTGTAGAGTGCATAAGAATACATTTGAATGCTTGCCAAAATATAAATTCTCAGGCCCTGCCCACAGAGATTCTGATTCCAAATATACGTGCATGAGCCCGGGAATCTGCGCTGAGAAAGCTCCTCCAGGTGCCGTCGATGGACTTTGAGAAGTTCTGCTTTATGCCTTTGAACATGCTCTTCACTCTGCCTGTGACACCTCCTCTCTTCTCCACCTGGCCAACTGCTACTGATTCTTCAAGACTCAGCTCCAACAAATGTCACTCCTTTTGCAAAGCTTTACCGAACTCTCCCCAGGATGAAGTTAGTCCATCATGACACCACAGCAGTTTTCATGCCTCTTCTAATTTCCATAGTTGCTTAGGTGAAGTCTTATCTTTCCACAAGGCTGGAAGCTACTTCCATATAGAGATTTTCAGTCACCTTTTATCTCCAATGGTTATCCCAACACCAGGCACATGGTAGGCACTCACCGCACACTTCTTGGATTGATGAGTGCCCAAATCCTGGGGATGTCAGCATGAAAATTGTAACTGAATTGGTTGAGTTCTGCACTATAAAACATTCATATATAGACATTTGTTTCTTTCATTTTCTCAATAAATGAATACTACATGCTTTCTCCAGAAACCTCATCACATGTTGTGTTTAATCCCTTTGGGGAGCTACAAGATAAGGCCCTAATCTCTCAAGGACTGACATGTGATCAACTCTTAAAGTCTTTTTCCAAACAGAACATAGCTTTTTACCTGGACAGATCCAAGAACAATTTCCTATGAGTTTCCCATCATTTCAATAGTGAACTTCTTTTGCTAATTAATTAATAATTTGCTTGACCTGACCCATTTTTGAAGTGTTGCAAGTTCAGTCCTCTGTGGATCTATGTCTTTAATAAAACCACAGCATGACTGGGAGATACATCTCCACCCCACCTTCGTTCTGTGAAATCCCACAAAGATGAATTTGCTTCAGCCCAAGCCAGAATCAAGTTGTTGATGTTGGTGGCAATGATGGTGGTGGTGGTGGTAATGCCTTTTGTAAATGCTATAATTCATTTTAGAAAACAGCAGAAGGCCAACGTGTTAATCGAATTCCCCACTGTGAATGCTACTGGTATTTGGAGAAAATAAATCAAAGAAATTGAAACATCAGAGCAACATTTGTTGCAACTTGAGAAATTAAATGAATTCTTCAGAAACAGCCTAAGAAACTAAGAACCTCTGACCAGAGTCTTGGTCTTTTTGTGTGATATTTATTACCTTACCTGGATTTTAGCTACTGAATGGTGCTAGATAAACTCAAGAAAAGCTACAAGGCACATTCCGTTTTGTGGCGCTGAACTATTTTCCCGTATTGATGAAGATTACTCATAGTTTGATCCACCCAAAGAAAAGCTCCTGGTACATTGAAATAAAATAAAGTCATTAAACATTGGGTAACAAATAAAATGAAAGCATATGGAGCTTTTTCTGTACAATATGTACTAACAAATGTCCCAAAAGAACAAAGAAATTATTTTTAATTATTTTTTGAGAGTTTACTCCTCTAAACAAAATTAAAGACAAAAACACATGAAATGCTTCCTGTATACTCGACTGTATACTGCCCAGTACCAAAAGGATAAAGTAAAATTTTCTTCTTAATAAAAACACATAAAATAATTTAAAAATTATGTACCATAAAATCACACTTGAAAAGCTCCTGTTTGTTTGAACACAGTCTCTTCAATCTTCCCTTGCCTTTTACAAGTAGATATTTGTACCTTAAAAAGAAATGTGAGTTCTAAAAGAACAGGAAGTGCTGGAGTGTAAAGAGAGGACCAGGTACATTTGTCTTGTGTATCACATCTGAAATCCTGTATGTCCCGCTAATGACTAGGAATTGTAGCAAATATTTTCCTAGTTCAAAAAGAAAACAATGAGCTGTGGAAACATTTCCAATTTAATCATGCAGAAATTTGCTGAAATGAACCGTGAAGAATTTTTTTAACAATGGAAGAAAATAGTCAGTGATTTTAATAGTAATCAAATCTTTACAGCTTCTAAATTCTGCTCTTGTAATAGCAGGAGAACGGATGGAGTATACAGAACTATAAATGAAAAGGAATGACTCTTTCAACAACCACATGGCTGTTTACATTGACAATTTGTCAGATTAATCAGCAATCCTTCAGGTCAAATAAAAACAACTCCATTACAGAGACATATTCTCCTACTCTTGATTCTGACATTTCTCAACCTCTTACCACCAAAATAAATACACATCTCTATAAACATATACATACATGTGGCAATGACAGTGAAGCACACATTGGAAATTAGTTACTTTTTGGTTAAGGGCATCCTCCATCTTGTGGATCTGCTTTGAAATTAAAATATTCCTAGGAGGAGTAACATACACTATTATCATCTTATTGAAAATTTATCAGCTCCTTCTTCTCTGTGACCCAGGTTGCAAGAGAGGAAGTGGGAAGGACAGGAAGTGAAGAAAGTATGCAAGAAGGGGTGGTAGGGGCCTCAAAGACAGCCTACCACACAATTTTGCCCACTCTGACAACCAGCATTTGAATTGCTTGCCAGTGCATAAGTGAGTTTTAGTGCAAGCACAGTTCCCAGAGTAAACACCATTCGTTGCCACCACTGGCTACTCAGAAGACAAAAGGAAGGACCAAATTCTTGTCATTGAGACAAATGTGGGCATGCATAAACTATAGCTATGCACAATAAAAGTTTCCTTGATGAAAAGGAAGAATGCTATTGCTCTCTGCCATCTGACGTGTTCAGATTCCAAAGAGAAATTTTGGTCTGACGTATGAACCATGTATAATGCTTTCCTGGATCTAATTCATTTCACACTCACACCATGGGAGGGGGAGTTGAGTGGTCCTGACTGTTTCTTTATTGCTAGATATAAACAACATGTATCTTGTCCTAAGAATTTGATACCAGCTCAACACAAGGTTGACATAACGGAAGCCATATTGTTGAAAAGAAACCATATGTAACTTTAAATGAGCTCTGATTAACTAGCCCCGACATGCCCTGTAGATTTTATGGCCCGTCTCAGCTGCCATAAAGTGATAACTTTGTTCTTTTGAGTTCTCGAGGAATGTGATGATGCCCGGGCAGAGAGCCTATGCTGATAGCCATCATCTATGACAAGTGAAAGATCAGGATATAGGTCGCGTTGTTCTGGCCTCTGATGCATATCCAGCAAAACAAAAGAACTATCATGAACTAAGACCAAACGTCTGCCCCCGTCCAGAGACCAGCCGCCTCCCCTACTTGGAAACCAGGCCTGTATACAACTGGCCTGTAGTCTTTGTTCTGTAAGGTGGTTCTTTTGGACGTTAGTCAGCCATCTTCCCTCTTGCCAGCAAGCCGTAATAAAGAAACCCTTTCTCTCCTACCCCCTTGCTCCCCGACTGTTGGCATGTCTTGCTGGGAGCAAATGACCCCCCTTGGGCAGTAACAAATTGATCAGTAATTACTTTTTAGGCAGAAAGATTGATGTGGTGATGGTGGTGGTGGTGGCTCTCGCTAGAAATAATGGTCACAAGTTAGCCAATGATATGGAACACTGATGACACAATGTTATCTTTCCAAGAGATGGAAATAGATACTTGGAGCTGCAGATACAGACTTCCTGTACTAAATGATTCTTTTTCATCACCAAGGAGAACTCACCCAATGGAGCTCTACCCTGCAGCAACTACACCTGCAGAAGTTACTTTGTTCCAAGTGCTAGATGAGTATAGTTTGGGAATTTGGCCCAAACAATTAAAGGCCCTGCCAGTTAGGAGAGCTGACAGATTCTGAGCAGAAAATTATTATGAGGTATTTAAAAGTCACTATCCCATTACAGCAGCTATTCGAGGCAAGTTCAAGTAATCATCCTAAGTCGGGATGGTTTGGAACTCATTGTGGGAAAAAATGAACCCGTTATGACAGCCACCAAGCATAGTCCCCCACACACAGACACACATTTAGTCTGGTTCCAGCTTGCCCTTAACTTTCTACCATCAATACTTGAAAGATTTAAGAAGTAGTAATTTTTCTTCTAAAACACTGTCCTTGAAATAAATTTCTCTAAGCCTCACCCTGCCTGCCCACCATACCACTAATAATCCATTTTGGGGGCATTCAGGAAATTCAGTTAAAGAGTAAAAGACGTTTCGATGCTAACCAATATTTACACCGCAGCTGGGTGCAAGTCTTTCAAAGGCCTCAGAAATGTGCATATTGTTGATCTACCAATTTGGTTTCTAATAACTTTTCCAAAGAAAATAACTAGAGATTTGTGCAAGGATTTTGCTACAAGGACTCATATTATGGAGTTTTATAATATAAAAAAATAAGCAAATAACCTGAATATTCTGCTATATAAAATCTTTAGTTTGTGGTGAACCCATACGCTAGAATATTTTGCTATCATTTAATATTAATAACTATATCTCAACAAATAGAAAAATATTTATAGTATAGCATTAAGTGAAAAAGCTTGGAATGCAGTGTTTTGTACTGTATAAACTATAAGGGAGAAAAACTAAAAGGACACACACCCAAACACTAAGATGGATTATATGTAAGCGATGGGCCTAACAACTACCTTCTCTATTCTTCTCTTTGTTTGTTATATTTTCCAAATAATTTGCAATAAATATGTATTAGTTTAATATTCAGAAAAAAGTAATTTCCAAAACAACAAAGCAAATTCGAGAGTGCGTAGATAGATGTCAGTTGTTGGAAGCTCAGAGCTCTGGGAGAATAAAGGCTTGCAAATTAAGGTATGTGTGTTGACTTTTGTATTGTGTTAAGCGGAAATGTGTGCTGTTGCTAACAATTTTGTGTGAACAAATTATAATGCTTCAATTCCCTTACGTGGTTGCAAAGAGATAGGTTTTTTCAGGAAGTTTTGGATGAGCATTTAATGTTGCTGGCAGCTTGAAGCAAGGCGCCAAGGAATAAAATGTTGGCCCAGGAATAAAATGTGGGCAATAACACTACGTTTCCTGCGGGTGCTGTGCTCAGAATTCCTGGGGATAAGAACAAAGGTTGACAATTCCTTTGACCCTATACATGGACTGACTTTTCCTCTGCCCCCCACTTCCTGTTGCCCACACTTTTGGGTGCTGTAGACACTCATGTCCCATGGACTCAGGAGAGTGGGTGACATGGCAGCTGAGAAGTCCAGAATACCCAGCACCAGGCTGTTAAGAAGGGCCAGCCCCAATTCCTATGCAGGAGTGCAGACAGGAAACGAGACCTTTCAAACTCTAAGTGGAAGACATGTTCCTCAGAATTTGGATGGCTGAAGTAGAAAATATAAACAATGGAAGACTATAGGAAGGAGCAAAAGAACAATTTTAAAGCAGATTTTCAGAGACAACAGAGCATTCAAATCATTAAACTGAACCAAGTCAAATCCCAGCTCTGCCATTTACATTCTGAAAGCCTTGGAGCACGTGACTCTAGGTCTGAGCTTCCTCACCTACAAAGCGGAGATGCTAGCTGATTCTCGTGTTCACGGCAGTGATGTTCTATAAAGTTACTGCAGACACTGAATTGGTGAACACTGACTCATGGCTCCTACGGGAAATAGTTAGGTTAGGCTTCTGTGAGCCTCTAGTCACCATATTTTCATCAACCCATCGATACGTAACTTTGTTTTATGTGTGTTGCTGTTTAAAGGCACCTTATTTAACATATATGTTGTTGACTCCTTAACTCCGGACTCACAATCAACAGACTGCTCTGCACTCAGGCCTGCAGGAAGCTTGTCTAACTCACCTTGTTTTCTCCACGAGGCCCCTCCCAGCCTTCTTGCTCTTAGCAACAGCAGCCAGCACTTCAGCACTACGCTCAGGGACCTTTTTAAACAACGAGATCACCAACATAAAGCAAAAAAATGAGAAAAACATAGCACTACACAGACTGCAAAAACGACACCTGTTTACGGTTTGAGAGCTGAAACAAGAGGGCAGAGCGTTGCCTGGTTCGACTTCACCTGGGACCCTGTGCATCAAGCCATTCAAATTTTGTGCTGCTCTTCGGTATGTGCATGTCTGCCGGTGACAGTGAAGGGACCATGAGTATGGATTTGGGAGTTACAAATAAATTTTAGAAAGTTAGGTGAATTAGCCAAACAGAAGCCCCAAATAATGAAGATCAACGGTAGTAACAGTATCTACTTCAGCAAGTTGTTGTAGAGATAAGTGCAAGAACTCATGCCAAGCATTTAGCACAGCATTTAGTACATATGTGCCAAATATGTGCAGAACATGGAACTACTTTTGCAAAATATTTAAAGCACCAACAGGTTTGAAGTGTATAACTATACGTATTCCCACATCCTGGAAATGAATACTCTGGAAAGAGGACTACAAAAGCAGCCTAGTGTTAAAATCACCTGATGAACTGGTACTATTTTTTGCCATGACTTTCTTCAAATGAACTTAAAAGGAAAGACCCTTAAAATAAAACAACCTATATGTTTTCCATTGCAGGGTTGTTGAGTTATAATTAAGACCTCTGGGAGACCTGGAAGTGGGAGGAGCCAGCAAGTTAATTGTTTTGCAATAAAAACTGCTCTGGCAGAGATAATTAACCCTTACTCAGAAGTAAATAGTGCTGTTTCCTCAATAAAATATTAATAGGACTCACTAAAGAGTGCTTCAGTATAATTTTTTTTAACCTTAAAAACCACCTTGTTTGGCATTTATTTTTACTTCGTTGTCATAATAAACACAAGGGATCTTTATTTGGCCCAGAATTTCCCTGTCAGAAAGTAAATATTTGATGATTGTGTAAGGAGCTATAAACACAATTTCCTGAGAGATTTTCTAGAAAGAAGTTTACCTGGCTGAGCTCAAAAGATTAAGATGATTTAAAAACTAACCTTCCTTCCAAATGTGACAAAGTGGGCATTTTCTTCTAATTCCTTCTTCACAACTCTGTACAGTACTCGAACCCTCTTCTCCTTAGGCCAAACTTCTGTTGTCGTTGATGTTGCTGTGGTCTAAAATACTTGTCAGCCTCTGTCTATAGCGTCTCTAACTTCTCTCTCAAGTGTCTCAACTCCCAATCCCACTGCTCCTGCCTTCCTGGTTCCTGTTTATGGGATCACCATTCTTATAGTTGCCCAGGCTTATAACCTTGGACTCACCTCTTTTCTTCTTCCTCTTCTTTGCCACATGCCCATCCCATCCAACGACTTCATCCTGAAGAGATTACGCCTGTAGTGTTTGTCACATGCATCCCCATCTCTCCATGCCCATTGCCCTCTTCCTAGTTGAGTCCCTCAATTCTTATTGCCTGAGTCAAAGCAATAGCTTTGTAATCACCCCTCCATCATCTCTTCCCCAACCATCCTACCCACGTCTACTGAATTCATTTTTATAGAGGACCATTTATTATCATACCCCTGCTCAGAATTCTTCAGTGCTTCCCAGTGCCCACAGAATAAAGCACTAACTCTCCTTTGCTTGGCCAGGAGAATCTTCAAAGGCCTGTTCACAATCCTCCTTCACAACCACACCTCTCACAATTGCCTTGCAGCTCGCTGTCCTTGCATCAAGAAATCCTGACTTCCGTCCTCCCCCGCTACCTTCTTTCTGCTCACATTTTCCTTTCCCCTAACTCTCAGGTGCTCCACTGCTAAATTTATTTCTCTCCCAACTCAAACGCCGCCTCCACCCTGACACCTTTCCCAATTCGGGCTACGGCAGTCAGCTTGCCTCCCGAGGGCCCAGCGCCGGCTCTGAACCACGCTGCGGCCTTGCTTTGTTGTAATACAGGCATTTCAGAACAGGATTCTTCAACATGGTGAATGGAGATTTCTGTCTAAATTGTGGGGGAAAATGGGAATTGAAACATTAAAAGAAATGAAATTTGAGGTGGAGAAATACCAAATATATCCCAAGAGCTGTGGGGAGGAAAAACAGAGAGACTTTTCTTGAGTGATTACCCTCAAACTTCTTTTTTTTCCTTCAGGCAATCATTTTCTGTGAGAGAACTGAAAAACAATGCCCCCAACTCTTTTAAAAGGCGTATCTTTTATCCATTGGAGGGGGTCTAAAAGACCCCCTATTTTATAATATTTTAGATACAAGAGAAAACTTTGTTGTGGCTCTGACAACATCACAGTTACAAAGCTGCAGGATTTCTGATGAAAGGGTTCAGGGGTAAGTACTCAATGTGATAAAAAGACCATCTCTGTTCCAGGAGAGAGCCAATTACATGACTACAGCTTGGGGACCTGAAATGCCTCAAGGCCAGGTGATCCTGTGCATATTGAAGAACTTGGAACTCCAGTTGCTGCCTGGTGGGCAGTGCATTCCATAGAAAAGGAGAAGATGGGGAAAGAATTTAAACACAAAGCAACATGTTTAAGAGGCTGCTATGGTCTGAATGTTTGTGCCCTGCCTCCCAATTCATATGTTGAAATCCTAACTCCCAGAGGTGATGGTATCAGGAGGCGGGGCCTTTGGCAGGTGCTCAGGCCCTGAGGGTGGAGCCCTCCTGAATGGGATTAGTGCTTTTACGAAAGAGGTTCCAGAGAGATCCCTAATCCCTTCCACCATGTGAGGACTCAACCAGATGTCAGCTATGAACCCGGAAGAAAGCCCTCGCCAGAATATCATCATGCTGGCCCTCTGATCTTGGACTTCCAGCCTCCAGAACTGTGAAAAATAAACGCTTGTTGTTTACAAACTACCTCATCTGTGGTATTTTGTTATAGCAGCCTGAACAGACTAAGACAGAGGTGTTTTTCCATTTTTGGCTAATGGCTTCGGGAAAGAATCATGTTCAGGAATAGAACAAATGGTAAAAGGGAAACGATATGTACCACTTTATTAGGTTATGTGAATTTTTCACATTGTTTTAAAATCTGTCTTAGATGTAGATAAGACCCCAATGGCAATGGTCATTATTCTGGGATAGTGGGATCACTGTTTGTTTCTTTGTTTTATCTGGCTATAGTTTTTCATAACAAGTCACGTTAGCCTCTAGGATAGCAGTTCTCAGTCCTGGCTGCACCCTATAATCACCCTGGAACCTTTTTCTCAAATGCCTGGGCCCCACCGCAGAGATTCTAGTTAGTCTGTGATCAGACCTAGGTGTCCATATTTTTTAAAGCTCCTCTAAGGAGCAGGCTGGTTGAGGACACTGCCCTAGGAGTCCTTTCTTCTCCATCCCACCCCCTTTATCCTATGAAGGAAGACGGTTCTGATTTAGAGATGGAGATGAGGAAGTCTAAGTGAGCCTATAAGAAACAAATCTGCTCTCTACTCTTTTTCCTCTGGCTGCCGCAGTGGGTTCTTGTTCTGTTGAAATGCAAGTTTCCAGACTTACATGTGTACAGTCGTGTCAGTCAAACGGGCAAGCAGTGTGCCTTGGTTCCAGGCCAGTCCTGGTAACCTGCCTGAGGGAAGCAGAGCCCTCCAAGGGGTCCAGCCCAGCTCCTGTCCTGCATGGGTGGGTGGAGCTGAAGCCCAACTAAAGAGAAGGTATTTCTTTACAACTTGATATGCCCGTTATTCCCTAGGATTCCATCTTGCTTAGTAACCTTGGGAAGAAATGAGGTAGCTGGATTGACAGGATCCAGGAATTTGTGTCCCTTAATCAAATACCATCTAGTATCAACCCAGTGAAACCTCGACTTTTGAAAAACATGTTTTGCTTATGTCATGAAAAATAATTTTACGGTAAAAGAAAATTACTACTCATTTGAGGAGTGATCAAAACTGCTCATTTCACTTACCCAGCAAAGAATCCAGGAGAAATCTGCCACTCCCTGTTCCATTCTGGCTTTTATTGGCCCTGCAGTTCACTGGGCAGTGTTTCTAGATGGATTTAGTGAAGGTGGTATCCGAAAGTAAATGAGGGGGGAATAAAGAGAAGTTTCAATGATGTTGGTAGAATCTGTGTTAATGAACCAATGAGCATAAAGTATGGGATCAAAAGAGGGTAGGAAAATGTGCTTTAGTCAGGAGATGATTAAAATATGGAGGAGGGAGCCCTCCCTTTGAGTCAGTATTACAGAGAACACTCTAGGTTTTTGAGCTGGCATTGACTCCATAGAAAGCAGAGCCTATTACGTAAACACTGTGCCAAAAGTTGCCTACTTCTTTTTGGATACTAAAGGCCCAACATTCTGCAATAAAATCAAAAGGGTTGTCTAAGGTTTCTGTTTGCCTAGAATTTTAAGCCATCAAAACTTCCTTGAAATAAGTGGACCATCAGCCTGAAGTTGAGAATTTTCATGTTTTTCAAATGTACAATGAATACTTCTGACATATACATATAGAATCTGGGTGACTTCTTTCTCTCATTTACATTCTTCAGGCTGATTCATTTTTCTCCAAATGATTTGTCAGAAATCCTTTAGCTTTTTTTATGTTTAATAATAATAATGAAAACAGTATTACCACATATTAGACATTAGTATATATCATGGGCTGTCTTAAGTGCTTTCTGGATATTATTTCATCTACTCTTAAAACAGCTTTGTGAAATAGGTATTGATGCAGGCTCAGTGAGTCAAGGAGTCAAAAGAAAGATATCTTGGACTCTCAAGGTCTGGCAGTAGTGCTCTTTTATTCAGAGAATAGCATGGAGTAGCATGGGGACAGGACCCATGGGCAGTTAAGAGCTGCAAACATGGGTTGAAGGTAGGGCTAAATTTAAGGCATAGGTATGTGAGTTATCTCTTTACAAGACAAAGGAAAGAATATTGGTGAAAGTTTTAGTGTCTAACTGGATTTCAAACAGAGCGTGAACAAGTCAGACGTGCAAGAAACAAGCCCCACCTCCTGGCCACCCTGGTCAGTCTTCTTACGGTGCGTCCTCCAACTCCATCTCCCCTGTCACATCGCCAACCCCCGTCCATCAGAGCAAGACCAGCTCTCCACAGTCTTTGTCCCTAAGGCACAAAGCTTTCCTGTACGCTTAGGAAGAAAAGATTTGGCAATAGTGGAAATCAAAATATTTCTCTAGCCAGCAGAGAATTATCTGTAATCCATTGTACTTTTTAAAGCCAAAGCACACTTGCTTAATGAGCCCTGTGCTTATTTTTTTTCTTTGTGAGGGAAAAAATATAGCAATGCTCTATACTGGAAAAGTTCCATATTCAGTCTGACAATTGCTACATCTTTTTCTCCCCAGCTCCCAAGTTTAGATAATTATTAAGAAAACTTTTGCATCTATTTATCTATACCATGTGTAAGATATTGTCACGATCCCTTTCAGCTATTTTATTGATCGATTTATAACTCAAGGTATAGCTTCAATGTGTCCAATGTGTTTTTTTTTCTTTTTGAGGAAGATTAACCCTGAGCTAACATCTGCTCCCAATCCTCCTCTTTTTGCTGAGGAAGACTGGCCCTGAGCTAACATCCACACCCATCTTCCTCTACTTTATATGTGGGACGCCTGCCACAACATGGGTTGACAAGCAGTGCCATGTCCGCAGCCGGGATCCGAACCAGTGAACCCCGGGCTGCCAAAGCAGAACTTGCACTCTTAAGCGCTACGCCACCCGGCTGGCCCCAATATTTTTTATTTATAATATAACACTATATAAAGTGCCTCTTAAATCTACTACGTCTATTTGTCTCCAAGACCAGGTATTGACAATTATATTTATTTTTATTGATATGACCACACTAACATAAGCAGTGAGATAAAATAACCAGAATGTTTTCTATTATCCCCAAATGGTGAGGAAAGGGTTAGGGTTTTCAGCACCATAATAAGAAGGCTAAACTAGCATAACATCACCTAAGGCGTGCTCCCGTAATTTTCTTCTGAGTTTTGTGGCAAAGGTAGATAAGCCAGGCTAAGTTGAGGCCACTATTATCCACAATAGTTGGTAATTACAAAGGAAGAGAGAGTTGAGGTGGGGGACAAATTTCAGAATGACATGTGTTAAGGGAATGTGGAAATGGATGGGGAATACATGATACATAAGAGACGTAATTTATCGCTAATATGTTGTCACAGGGCGGATAGGATCAAGAACACGATACTTTCCAAATCACACTAGCATGTGAGAGACTTCTCAGTTTGAGCATGAATGTGCCTTTTTGTGCTCCTGATTTCTTAACTGAAATTCAATGCTACATTATTCTCGCTATTGCTCCTTGGGAAAATTATTACTGACTACCTTTTCCGTTCACAAACTTGATAGTTAAACAATACGTGTTGAAAGAGCTGTAAGAAATCAAGACCAGCATTGTTCCTGGTCACTCTTCATTTCCTCCCTCTGCTTATCTCTTCCCTGAGTCGTTCATGTCTTTTTCTTCCACTTGGCTTGTTCTCGTAAACCATGCAGAGATGGTACACTTTATGCTTTAACTCCTTTCCATATGTTAATCCTATTTCTGAAAATTAAATAACTCAGTGAAAGAAAAAACTTCTAACTTGAACAAGGCAGATATCTAAACAAGTAAAATAAGGAAGTGACTGAAACCAGAGTTGGTTTTAGGAATTTTCTTTTGCTATCTAATCTGACAGGAAAATCAATTCACTTTTATGTGTCTCATTTGTCCATTTATAAAATAACTTGTAGTATTTGTGCTTCTGTTTTTAAAAAGTCATGATAAACAGAATCATATGTCTAGTATTTGCCATTTACAATGCAAATAACGGTGCTTGAATCTCAGAAACGTCTCGTGGGGCAGGAGTTCCCATTCTCCCATTAAAGAGATGAGCAAACTAAGGTTATAGAGATGATGATTCTGCCAAGGCCCCTTCTGATTATATGTCCTGGGTTCGCTTTACTACACTACACTGCCCCTAAGGAGTGGTTCTTAATCGCCAAGTTTCCTGGTGTTACTGAGGGATCAATATCTACTTTTTAACCAGTAGACTGCAGAAAAATGCATGGAAGATTTGCCTTGGCATCTGCAGCGAAGAGAAGAGGTAGACGGACGGCTTAGCTCAGGCTGCCATAACAAAATACCAGAGACCAGGTGGCTTAAACAACGGACATTTATTTTCTCTCAGTTCTGGAGGCTGGCTGATCCCAGATCAAGGTCGGCAGGGTTCCGTTCCTGGTGTGAGCTCTATTCCTGGCTTTCAGACTGCTGCCTTCTCACTGTGTCCTCACACATAGGGTCGGGGGGATGGTGAGGAGGGTGGGGGGTGGAGAAATGGTGCTCTGGTTTCTCTTCCTCTTCTCACAAGCACAATAATCCTATCATGTGGGTCCCTCCCTCATGGGCTCATCTAAACCTGATTACCTCCCAAAGGCCCCACCTCCAAGTACCTTGACGTTGTGGGTTATGGCTCCATCATGTGAATTTTGGGATGGACAGAGTCCACAACATTAGGTTTAATCCAAATACATCTGTATGCTAAGTTATAGAATATAAGTAATTACTAGAATTATAGAATTTTTAAGATGAACTCAGAAGTCATCTGGCCAATTTCTCTTTTTATAGAAGACAAATGGGAAAAAAGTAAGTCATCTGCTCAACCAGGGTCAGTTTATCGTTTGTATTTGGTTCCATCCCATTTTCCTGCTACAGCTCGTAGCTAAGCTCACACCTAAATATACTGCCTTCCTTCTCTCCGTTAGATGCCTCAGTTCCCAGAAACCTGACTCACACCTTCACCGTTTTACTAAATTGTTCTCTACTTAGCTAAAGTCATTCTTCAGAAAAGAACCAATGAGACATCGATTTCTCCAGGAACCATTCCACGAACCGCCCAGATGGTAGACTCAAGATTGCACTCAGAGTCTGGCGGTTCCTGAAGGGCAAGATGAACTCAAACCTCCTTACAACAGATGATGGAAATTCTGTCCCATGCCCTCCCCCATCGCAGTGATACCTGAAAAGTCCGGGAGGACTTATGTTCCAGGCAGCTCCAGCTCCAAGTTCCTGCTGCCACTAAGTCAGCTCAGTTTAGGGAACGTCTCACTGAGCTGTGTTGCTCAGGACTGTCAGCTCAGATGTGGGATTCAGATTTCATCCTCAATATCCACTAAACACAGCCACACCCAAGACACTTGTGTGACTGAGCACGCTAACTGGTAGTTTGGAAAACAGAGGAATTTACTTTGCAACTTTGACAACAGCTTAATATCAACTGTCAATGGACCTGTAAAAGCCACGGCCAGAGCTACACATCAGGCTCTGCTCTTCTATCTCCTCTCACTCCCTCCCTCTTCCCAGCCCCCATTCACTTCCCAAGTGCACTAGTAGATACCCCACTGGGAAGTTTGACTATCTTTTTTGTCTCTTTGGCTTCTACTAAACAATACCCTCTTTTCCCCCTGGCTCACCCTCTGCTTAAAGACAGTTCTCTCCCTAAGACCAATTGTGGTCTCTGCTCTGAAGAAGTAAATGTCCCACCCTCTTTTGCCAGGTTAGATCTATGGGCTAACAGCAATTAGATGCCCTGATCAGATCCACAGCATTTCTGGCATCTCTACTTCATTTAATGAAAGTCATCACTTTCTCAATCTTCCAAAAGCTGTCCCAGCAGAGTATTAAAACAGTCCTCTGAAGCCCTTGCCAGGGCGCTGACTTTTGCGTCATCAAAGAGTACCCCAGTGTTGACAACCTCTCCCTTACCTGGAATTCTCTGTTGACCCTTTGTTTCAGCATCTCCGGGATCCACTCCCGAGCAGACTTCTCTGGTTCCTGCTGGTACGTGTTATCCAGGTACTGTTGCTCTTTTGGCAAATAATTCCTTCCCTCCTACAGCAGGCCCTGCCCTTCTGCAGTCAGGATTGGCTGAGGTTTGATCCTAGCTATTGATCTCGTGTCCAAGAGGGAAGGTAGGGGTGGATCTTGAGAAGAGCATGCACCTGCCCCATTTGAAGCTTTTCTTAGTCTTCAAATTAAAGGAGGCAGGCAGGGAGCTCTAGCTCCCAACAAGAAGGAGTGAGCAAGAAAGTTCAGGAGAGGGGCCGGCCCAGTAGTGCAGCAGTTAAGTGCACACATTCCGCTTCAGCAGCCTGGGATTTCACTAGTTCGGATCCCAGGTGCAGACATGGCACCACTTGTCAAGCCATGCTGTGGCTGGCGTCCCACATATAAAGTAGAGGAAGATGGGCACAGATGTTAGCTCAGGGCCAGTCTTCCTCAGCAAAAAGAGGAGGATTGGCAGCAGTTAGGTCAGGGCTAATCTTCCTCAAAAAAAAGAAAGAAAAAAGAATTCTTTAAAAAAGATTATTGTAAGAACTAGAGGAGAGTAATATGTATAAAGCCCTTGTATAATACACTTTTATTAGTGCTGCAGTGAGCACTGTAAGTGTTCCTTCCTCATCCTCTCCCTCAATCCCAACACACTCACTACCACTTGATTTGTGGCAAGTCAGTTAACCTTTCTGAATATGGGGAAAATGTGTCAATTCTCCCCTCCTGCAAATCTCAAAAAATTGTTGTAGCACGCAAACACACATACACACATAGGAGAGTATACTTTGTAAAATTGTGGTAAAATGCACAAAATTCAACATTTAAACCATTTTTGAGAGTTCAATATGGTTACGTATATTTACTTTGTTGTACAACCACTCTCTAGAATTTTTTCATCTTATAAAACTGAAACTCTGGAGCCAGCCCTGATAGCCTAGTGGTTAAAGTTCAGTGTGTGCTGCTTCGGCGGCCCAGGTTCAGTTCCCAGGCACAGAACCACATCACTTGTCTGCTAGTAGCCATGTTGTGACAGGGGCTCACATAGAAGAACTAGAAGATCTTACAACTGGAATACACAACTATGTACTTGGGCTTTGGGGAGGAAAAAGAAAAAGAGGATGATTGGCAACAAATGTTAGCTCAGGGCAAACATTTCCTGGCAAAAAAAAAAAAAACAAAAACAAAACTGAAATTCTGTATCCATTAAAAACAATTCTCTATTTTCCCTCCCCCCAGCCTATGGCAACCACCATTTTACATTCTGTCTCTATAAATCTGACTACTGTGGATACCTCAAATAATTTATCTTTTGTGACAGGTTTATTTCACTTTGTGTAATATCCTTAAAAGTTTCACCCATGTTGTAATGTCTCAGAATTTCCTTTTTTAAGGCTGATAACAAATATTCCATTTTAGGTCTATAGCATGTTTTGTTTTTCCATTCATCCATCAATAGACACTTGGGTTGCTTCCTCCTTTTGGCTACTGTGAATGGTGATGTGATGAACATGACTATACACATATCTCTTCAAATACGTGCTTTCAATTCTTTTGGATATATACTCAGAAGTGGAATTGCTCAATCACATGGTAATTCTATTTTTAATCTTTTCAGGAACCACATACTATTTTCCATGGCAGCTGCACCATTTTATATTCCCATTAACTGTGCACAAGAGTTCCAATTTCTCCAGATTCTTGCTAACACTAGTTTTTTTTCTAGCTTTGTTTTTGCCTTTATGGTAGCCATCCTGACGTGTGTGAAGAATATTTCCAAAACTAGTTAGTATTGAGGATTCTGGGAAGACGGTAGTGTAGGAGAACTCTGAACTCACCTCCTCTCACAGACAACAATCTACAACTACCTGTGGAAGAATTCCCTCTGAGAGAGATCTGGAAACTGGATAAAAAGAACCCCCACAACAAGGGACAACACTGACAGAGTAGAAGAGGCAGAAATACACCTATGCTGAGGGAAAAACCACGTGCTGGCTGTGGTGATTCACAGCCAGGAGCAATCTTAAAGGTACAAAGCTTTTCCCAGAGGAGCAGGGGAATCTGAACAGGGAATCTATGCCACGATAAGCACCGCAGCCTTTAGATTCAGGAACTGGGAATGAGATCCTATCATGCTGGACTTTGCTGGCTTTGAAAACCAATGAGGAGTAGCCCCAGAAAAACTATTGAACGTCAGAGAAAGAAAAACCTGCTCTTAAAATGCCAATGCACAGATTCACCTGTTCTGGAAACCAATACAAAAACACCAGAAAGAAATGTGCATGGTCCATTGGTAAAAGAAACTCAGTCACTAAGCTCTGAGCACATCTCAGAGAGACAAGAGGTAGCTAGATCACCGCCCAGGGACTGAGACACTTGTGATCTAGCTCAGTCTTGCTGACATGGATGCTGGCAGATACCATTGTATTTGTTCTTCTAGCCTGTTAGGACAGGGGTTTGCCCCACCATCCACTAGAGCACTGTTTTAATCAAGCACAGCAAGGGCCAGCAGCCCACCTCAGGAACTGGCTCCTCCCACCAACAAGCCCAAGGTAAACTTGTGGGCCAATGTAGGCAAGGTGTGTGAGACCTCTGCCCCAGGGTGAATGAGTCCACCTCAGTGAGGCATGCATGCAGGGTGGGCCTGCATTGGCAGGGTGTGTGGGCCTGTGGGCAGTGGGGCATGTCTGTCACAGGAGACTTGTGCTGCCAACCATCTCAAACTGCCACATAGGAGATCTACTCCATCTTCCAATGCCTGAAATGGTTGTGTGCTACTGTGCATGGGCCAGCCCCACCCATCTGTGCTCCTGAGAAAGGGGCAACAGTGACACACTTCAAGGGTCCACAACAGAGGCTGGCAGCAACTGTGAGCCCCTGACCCTAACAATGAGCCACACTGGGGACCTGACTTGCTTAACAGCAAAACAACAGTAGTTGTGTGCTTTAGACCTCGGACTCAGCCATGCTGGGGCTTGTCCTGCCAAATAAAATGACTATAGCAGCTGCATATGGCTGAGCTTTACAACCGGGCAACCCAGGGGCCAGCCTAGCCTACCCATGTGCCCTCGCAAGAGCAACCCCTCTACAACAGAAGTGCACAGACAGCCCTCACAGGGGCTGCCTCTATGACTAGAGTGAAGCACATTGCTGGGCCCCCTAAAGCATCTGTTACATAAGGCCACACTTCCAAGATCAAGAGACGTAGCTGATTTACATAATACCTAAAAATAAGCACAGAGAAGTAGGCAAAATTAGGAGACAAAGTAATATGTTTCAAATAAGTGAAGAGGACAAATCCTCAGAAAAAGAACTAAACATAACAGAGGTAAACAATCTACCTGATAAAGAGTACAAACTAATAATCATAAGGATGCTCACTGATCTTGGGAGAAGAATACATGGACACAGTGAGAACTTCACCAAAGAATTGGAAAATGAGGGGCCAGCCTGGTGGCACAGGGGTTAAGTGCACACATTCCACTTCAGCGGCCCGGGGTTTGCCTGTTCGGATCCCGAGTGCAGACATGGCACCACTTGGCAAGCCATGCTGTGGTAGGCATCCCACATATAAAGTGGAGAAAGATGGGCACGGATGTTAGCTCAGGGCCAGTCTTCCTCAGCAGAAAAGAGGAGGATTGGCAGCAGATGTTAGCTCAGGGCTAATTTTCCTCAAAAAAAAAAAAAGAATTGTAAAATGAAAATGGAAATGAAAAATTCGCTAGAGGGAATCAACAGCAGAGTAGAAGACACAGAAGAATGGATCAGTGATCTGGATGAAAGAGTAAAGGAAATCACCCAAGCTGAACAGAAAAAGGAAAAGAGAATTTAAAAAAAGAATTAAAAAGTCTAAGAGACCTCTTGGACAACATCAGGCATACTAACATCCACATTATAAGTGTCCCAGAAGGAGAAGAGAGAAACAAAGAGGTAGAGAACCTACTTAAAGAAATAATAGCTGATAACTTCCTTAATGTAGGAAGAAGAGAGACATCCAGTTACAGGAAGCACAGAGAACAGACAGCACCAAACAAGGTAAAAACAAAGAAGACAACACCAAGGCATATTATAACTAAAATGTCAGGAATTCAAGAAAAGTGAGCATGATAAGAGCTGCAAAAGAAAGACAACAAGTTACGTACAAAAGAAACCCCATGAGGCTATCAGCTGACTTCTCAGCAGAAACCTTTCAGGCTTGAAGAGAGTGGCATGATATATTCAAAGTGCTGAAGGGAAAAAACCTGCAGCCAAGAATACTCTACACAGCAAGGTCATCATTCAGAATGGAAAAGGAGATAAAGAGTTTTCCAGACAAGAAAAACTACAGGAGATCATCACCATTAAACCAGCCTTAGAAGAAATGTTAAAGGGAATTATTCAGTGGAAAAGAAAAGACCACAGGGGCTGGCCCTGTGGCTGAGTGGTTAAGTTCACACACTCTGCTGCAGGCGGCCCAATGCTTTGTCAGTTCGAATCCTGGGCGCAGAAACGGCACTGCTCATCAAACCACGCTGAGGCAGCGTCCCACATGCCACAACTAGAAGGACCCACAACGAAGAATATACAACTATGTACCAGGGGGCTTTGGAGAGAAAAAGGAAAAAAATAAAATCTTTGAAAAAAAAAGAAAAGAGCACAAATAGGAATAAGAAAATTATCAAAGAAGAAAAATCACTGGTAAAGGAAAATATACTGTAAAAGTAGTAGACCAGCCACCTGTAAAGCTAGTATGAAGGTCAAAAAGCAAAAGTACTGAAAATATCTATCTCTATGATAAGAGGTTAAGGGATACACACACACACAAAAAGAGGTTGAATATGATATCAAAAACACAAAATGTGGGTGGAGGGGAGTAAAAGTACAGGGCTTTTAATAAAAGCTCAAACGTAACAGATGATCAAATTAATATAGATTGCTATTTACATAGGTTATTATATTAACCTCATGGTTATATATATAATATATATATAATATATAATATAATAATATTATGTATTAACCTCATGGTAATCAAAAACCAGAATCCTGTAATAAATATACAAAAAATTAAGATAATGGAACCCAAACATAATATTAAAGAAAGCCATCAAACCACAAGGGAAGAGAGCAAGAGAAGAAGAAAGAAACAGAGAACTACTAAAACATCCAGAAAAAAAGTAACAAAATGACAATAAATACGTACTTATCAATAACTCCTTTAAATGTAAATAGAATAAATGCTCCAATCAAAAGACAGTGTTGCTTAATGGATAAAATATCAAGACCCACATATGCTGCATGAAGGAGATGCACTACAGACCTAAAGGCACAAGCTGAAAGTGATGGGATGGCAAAAGATACTCCATGCAGATGCAAATGAAAAGAAATCTGGGGTAGCAATACTTGTATTAGACAAAATAGACTTTAAAAGAAAAGCTGTAACAAGAGACAAGGGCACTACATAGTGATATATGGAACAATCCAACAATAGGATATAACACTTATAAATATCTACACACCCAACATAGGAGCAACCAAATATATAAAGCAATTATTAACATACATAAAAGGAGAAAATGACAGCAACACAATGATAATAGGAGACTTTAACACTCCACTTACAACAATGGATAAATCATCCATACAGAAGATCAATAAGTAAACATTGGCCTTAAATGACAAATTAGACTAGATAGACTTAGTAGATATACACAGAAGAAGGAAAGTCTCTTCAATAAATGGTGTTAGGAAAACTGGACAACCACATGTAAAAGAATGAAATTAGACCATTATCTTACACCATACACAGAAATTAACTCAAAATGGATTAAAAACTTGAATGTAAGAAAGACCTGGAACCATAAAACTTCCGGAAGAAAACATAGGCAGAACTCTCTTTGACATTGATCTCAGCTGTATCCTTGTGAATTCCATGTCTCACCAGGCAAAGGAAACAAAAGAAAAAATAAACAAATGGGACTACATCAAACTAAAAAGTTTCTGCACAGCAAAAGAAATCATCAACAAAATGAAAAGACAACCTAACAGTTGGGAGAAGATATTTGCATACCATATATCTGATAAAGGATTAATAGCCAAATATATAAAGAACACATACAACTCTACAACAAAAAACCAAAAAACCCAATTTAAAAATGCACAAATGATCTGAACAGACATTTTTCCAAAGCAAAGATACTGATGGCCAACAGGAACATGAAAAGATGTTCACCATCACTAATTATTAGGGAAATGCAAAGCAAAACTACAACAACATATCACCTCACATGTGTCTGAATGGCTCTAATTAACAAGACAAGAAGTAACAAGCGTTGGAGAGGACATGGAGAAAAGGGAATACTCATACATTGCTGGTGGGAATGTAAACTGGTGCAGCCACTATGGAAAACAATATGAGATTCCTTGAAAAATTAAGAATAGAACTACCACAGGATCCAGCTATTTGCTCGGTATTTATCCAAAGAACGTGAAAACACGAATGTGTAAAGATACATGCACCCTTATGTTCATTGCAGCATTATTCACAATAGCCAAGACTTGGAAGCAACCTAGGCGTCCATCAGGGGATGAATGGACAAAGAAGATGCGGTATATATACACAATGGAATACTACTCAGCCACAATAAATTATGAAATCTGGCCATTTGTGGCAATATGGATGGAACTGATGGGTATTAAGCTAGGCGAAATAAGTCAGAGGGAGAAAGACAAATACCATATGATTTCATTCATAAGTGGAAGATAAAAACAACAACAAACAAACATGTAGCTACAGAAGTTAGATTGGCAGTTACCAGAGGGGAAGGGGGGAGAGAGGAGGGTGAAAAGGGTCATAGAGCACATGTGTACAGTGATGTATGGTAATTAGTGTTTGGGTGGTGAACATGATGTTGTCTACACAGAAATCAAAATAGAATTATGTACATCTGAACTTTATGTAATGATATAAAACAATGTTACCTTGATAAGAAAATAAAATAGAAAAAATTAAAATAAAAACTAGTTAGTGTTGTTAAAATTTAACACTTTGTTAGTCTCCATAATGGGTAATTTTATGTGTCAACTTGACTGGGCTAAGGAATGCCCAGAGGGGCGATAAAACCTTGTTTCTGGGTGTGTTTGTGAGGGCATTTCCAGAAGAGATTAGCATTTGAATTGGTAGACCAAGTGAAGAAGATAACCTCACCAATTCAAGTGGGCATCATGCAATCCAGTGAGGGCCTGAGTAGAAGAAAAAGTCAGAGGAAGGGAAAATTTGCTCTCTGTTAGGCTGATACATGCATCTTCTTCTGCCCTTGGTTATTGGCACTTCTGGATTTTGGGCCTTGGGACTCGAGCTGGGACTTAACACCAGTGGCTTTCCTGGTCTCTAACTTGTAGATGGTAGGTTGTGGAATTTCTCAGCTTTTATAATTCCATGAGCCAATTCTTATCATAAACAAATATATATACGTATATACGTGTGTGTGTGTATATATATGTATATATAATTGGTTCTGTTTCTCTAAAGAACCCTGACTAACACAGTCTCTATAATGTTTTGCTACTGACAGGCAAATCTACCTGTTTTCTAAGAGTTCAAAAATTATTAACATATTCATTTCAATTACAAAGTTTTCCTTGAAATTTAAGGTTTGCAAAGATTGGTTCTTCTATTATTCTGTTGATAAAATGCTATATCATATGAATGAAAGTAGAACTATAAGGTGTGATCTGGTATACACTAGCAAAAGCCCTAAATCTGACTTCAAACATAAATAATTCTTTAACTCTTAATTTTTAAATCAAAACATTTTCTTTGAGTGATGAGTAAACAACTCATTAACTATCAAATGAATCCTGTTTGAAACATCATGAGTATAATTTCTTAAATGTTTTGTTAGCAATAAATAAACAGAATTATTTTAGTTTATGTTTTCAGTTCTATGTTTTAAATTGAACAATATAGAACAGAAAATATAAACCACTACATCATAATACCTACAAAAAATTAATGTCATTTGTTAAGTGTTGACACTTAACAAATATCATTCTTATATTTTAAAAAGTGTCTTGTTCTAAATTATAACGTTAGAAAAGAATGTCCTTGTTTTTTACATTTTCCTTTTATTCTTTCTTAAGAAGTAAATTGTTTCATGAATCAAGGTTTACTTTACTAATAGTTTTCCTGGTTTCTTAATACTAATAACAATGGCAGAGACTACACAAAAAATTATAGGTAACACGGACAGAGTGATATTGGTGAAAATGATGGAATAAGGACCTCCAAAAATCCTCTCCTCAATAAAAGCAATAAGAAAATTGTCAGAATCAACTTTTCCAGAACTCTAAAAATTAACCAAAGGCTTCTAGCAATCCGGGTAAAGTTTATTCAAGAAATGCCTGACTTTTGAAAGAAAAGTGACGTTGGTCATGGTTTAACTTGTTGTATTACCATCTGCCCCTCTGTAACTCCATGGTAGTATTAAAAACCAATATTCTACAATCACAGTGATAATCAACAACCTGGCAGCCAATGGAGAAATTCCGTCAAAGCCCTATTCTAAGATGACTGCCATTATTTGACCTGTTTGGCGGCTCCCTGGAAGACTCCACTCTTAAGGCTTCCTTTATTTGACCTGACTCATAGATGGCGCAGTATAAGAGACTGCTCCCCAGGGACATTTTTCAAAAATAATTGGAGAAAATTATTTAATATTGCAGCTGCCTGGGGTAGTGGATAACAGTTAAGGCAAAAACCTTGAAAGAGAAAATCTGGAAAATGAAATGTCCCTAGGGGCTCTGATAAGCTCTGAGATATTCCTGGAAATCTGTGAATCTGACCGTATGGATGCTCAGAAAAAGAATTGAGAATGTCCTAAGCTCTCACCTCTAGCTGAGCTTGAGTCTCTGTGCAAAAAGGAAGTGAAAGCTAAGGCAGAGCTATAAGCTGCCTGGCTAAGTGTTGAAGACCTGCCCCAACATTCACTTACTGTGGGTCAGTCAAGACTGAGATTCTTATTGATCCCAGGCACTTGGTGAAATCTCTGTTCAATCGTTAGCTGATCGCTAAGCTAAGTGAACAGACAGGTCAGTAACACACGTGACAAAGAATAGACTTCACAGAATTAGTTCAGAAAAATAACTGAAACAAACAACGGCAACAACAAACTCTGGGGAGTGGAGACATTCTGATCTCCAGAATTACCACATTATATTATTTTAAATGTTCAGTTTCCAACAAAAATATTATAAGACATGCAAAAAAATAAGAAAGCATGGCACGTACAGGGATAAAAGTAATCAACAGAAATTGTCCCTGGACTTCTTAGACAAAGAGTTTAAATCACCTGTTTTGAACACATAAAAGGGCTGAAGGAAACCATGTTTAAAGAACTAAAGAAAAGGATGAGAACAGTCTCACCAAAAAGAAAATACAAATAAAGAGATAAAATTATTAAGGATAAATAAATAAAAATTTCAGAGTTGAGCAGAAAAGAAAAATTAACTAGAGAGACTTAACAGTAGATTTGAGTAGGCTGAAGAAAGGATCAGCAAACTTGAAGATAGGTCAGTTGAGTTTATCCAGTCTGAGGAACAGAAGGAAAAAACAATGAAGAAAAGTGAACAGGACATCAGACATCTATGGAATGCAAGGAGGCCCCACAAAGTATGTAATATCAGAGTTCCAGAAAGAGAAGAGAGAGAAAGGGACAAAGGGAATATTTGAAGAAATAATGGGCAACAATTTCCCAAATTTGATGAAAAACATTAATCTACACATCGAAGAAGCTTGGTGAATTCTGAGTAGGATGAAAATAACACTGGCAAGGAATTAACTTTGTTAGGGATTGAATGTTGAACTTGTAACTGTGTGCATCAAGATTTCAAATTTAAGATGGTTTTTTCCTGGAAATTCTTATTTGTGGCTGAATTACTTGATTCTTTTTGTCAATGTTATCTCACTCCATGGGAATAAATTATACCGTCATAGTGTATTGGACAGAAAAATGTCATAGAAGCTTGGATTTGTCTAATGTCTAAAACCTAATGTCATGGTGGGGAGGGGTATGGAGAGGAATAGAACAAAAACACCACCTTCAACACCCATATATTACAATAGTAAATAAAAGCATTAATGTGTATGCATGTGGAATAAAGATCTGAGCTAAGTCCAGCTCAAGTTTGATTTTTTTTAATATTCTATAAATAAACTCATGGACCATGTCTCATCTGCCTAGCAATGTTCCTATCAAGCTTATAATCATTTCCTAGAAGTCCAATATTTTGCCTAAAGTTTTAGAAGACACTTTATCAGGACACTAAATTTCAGGGCTAGTGAATTTAAAATAATACAAAATTAGAAATCTTTATATTTTCTTGAAAAACTGCTATTTTGAAAAAGGTTCTTGAATCTTAAACATTCTAAGACAAAAGTACAGAACTAAAAGCCATAAACTGCCTTGGAATTTTGTGATTAAAAATGGGATCATTCAAATAAAAAATTAATTTTTCCAAATTATATAAAAAATTTACATGAGTTGAGTGATTAGTTTTTTAGCTTTTGCTAATTTATTTTTACTTTTTTCACTAAAAAATTGAAAGCTGTGGAGAATATTGTGAAAAACCATTTTTTAACTTTAAAAAGAATAACATCAAACTTATAAAAAACTTATAAGAATTGTATAAAGATTTCTATATACATTTTGCTCACTTTCCCCAACTGTAAATAGTTTACACATATACTTTCTCATTCTTTCTCTCTGTCTCTCTCATGCACACACACACACACACACGAGTTTTTTCTAAACTAGTTGAGAATAAACTATAAACATTATGCTCTAAATATTTTGGTGAGTATTTCCTAAACTACAAGGACACTATTCTGTATAATCACAGCACCATTATCTATATAATTAAACTAACATTTGTACATCACAACCGTCTAATCCATGAGACCATTTCACATTTTGTCAAATTTCTCAATAATTCCATTTGTAGTTAAAAATTTCTACAGTTTTGGGATCAAATCTAGGATCATGTGTTGCATTTAGTCGTCAACTCTTTATACTCCTTCAATTTTAAATAGTTCTATCTTTCTTTGCCTTCCCCGAATGTGACATTTTTCTGATGAGTATAAGTTATTGTCCATAATATTCCTTAATTTTGATTGATAGGATGAAAAGAATTTTTTTTCACTACCAGCAGAAAGAAACTTCAAACTATGATAAACTAATTGGCACTCTCCATAGACTTTATCTCATCTTAGCGCTGCAGTTTAAACAAGAAAGAACATCCTTGTGAGAGAGAGAGAAGAAAAAGAAGGTGAAAGAAAATTAAATTTGTTTAAAAAACCTCACAACAAGAGAAATAACTTTCCTATAGCCACAACATTTTATTTAAATTATAAAAATCTCATAAATATTAAATCCTAGATGCAATCCCGTACAAATAACCAATATCAATATATAAATGGGCCACTCTAGTAATAGTTCAATGTATCTGGGTATCTAATGTCCCTTTCCGGACTTGAAATTCTGGCTTCACCTTTGTACTTTGCAAAGCTTGAAGCTTTGGCAAAACTAAACTATTGCCCAATTTTTCCATAGAAACGTTTTCACCTTATTAGAACTCATCCTTTTTCCTTTTTCATTGTCTGATTTCCAGCTGGTAATCTTAGCAATCTAACTGTTGGGCATCTCTGTCATTTCATGACTGTAGTGTTATTCCATTATCATTCATTTTGTTACTTATTCTCAATAAACGTAATTTAATCAACAATTAAACCTCCCTTCCATGGAAACGTTGGGCCTTCTTAATCACAAACATTATCTTTTGGAGGAAATTTTCCATTATATATTTGTGGCATCATACTATAAATGTCTCAGAACTATATGCACAAAGTCTAGGAATGCATTTGCAGCGGTGACCTCATCAAGATTCACATTCTATTATTTCTCAAAATTGTACAGTGACTTGATCAACATGGTAATGATTCATTAGGCTCATTTCTTCCATGAATCCCATAGTTTGTGATATATTGCTCTCTGGTTCAGTTCACCAAGATTTTGTAAAAATCTTAAAAGTATTAGCTCTGACTCAGATGGAGTTTTTACGAGTGAGAATAATATTTTAATTAACCTGAAGGATATATAGGTTAATTCTTTGGAATTTCCCTTGTAACTCACATGTAGTCTCCTTTTTTCTATACAGATTTATTATGCAGCTTCATATGCCAAAGAGATGGAATAATATAGCAGGCAAGAATTTTAAAAGTAATTTTACACAACACTCTCATTTTGAAGGCAACTGAGACAAGTGCAGAGAAACTAAGCCCGCAGGTTTCCTGACACCAGGTCTACAATCCTTGCACAAAGGGACTTGCAATATTCATAAAGATGATGTCTTATGCAAAAAAAGAAGAAGAAAGAAAAAAAGCACTGGCACAGACTATGTTCTGTAGATCCTTGACAGAACACAGGAACATCCGCTATTTGGGAAGGCTGAACTCCTCACTATGAATGCAGTTTGGGGAGGACTGACCTCACAGCCTGATCAGGATCTTACACAGAAGGTTGCCCAAGTTGTGCCAACCTTCTTTAGCCTTACTGTTAAATATTTAACAAATATTTCCTCTTTTTTTTTTTGAGGAAGATTGGCCCTGAGCTAACATCTGTACCCATCTTCCTCTATTTTATACGTGTGACCCCTGCCACAGCATAGCTTAATAAGCAGTGCATTGGTCCCTGCTGAACTCCGGGCCACCTAAGTGGAGGGCGTGAACTTAACCACTATACTTCCAGGCCCCAAAAAATATTTTGGGCCAGCCCCAAAAAATATTTCCTGAATATCTATCTGAAGGGACAGCAAGTGATTAGCCTGCCCAGAGGGCTCACATGTTTCCATCCAGCCCTGTAATATTTGAGACCACTTCCTGTACCAGGGTGCAAAAATAGAATTAGGATGCAATTTTAACTAGCCATTTAAGAAATTCCAATCAGACCTTCTTCCATAGACCTTAACCACATAAATAAATGCAATGGATATTTTAAAAACTGAGAATGTAAAAGGCAAGAAACAGAAATGGAAGACAGAACAGAATAGGAATATAAACATAACAAAACAACCAGATAAGACATGGAAAACCTAATCAAATAAGTTGCTGTTCTGTACAACTGCAATTAGTAAAATTAGCATATACTAACTGATGGATTTTGCCCTTGCTGAACTGATGTGAATAGACCGCTTCCTTTTGTGTCATAAAGACATGATGGGAAGCAAAGTAACAATTTACATATAAGAAGACTGATGTCAGCATCCTGGTGACATAAGATGTCCCTCATTTTTTTCCCCCCTCAACAACAAAAATTCAGCATCCATCCATTGAAAAAGATGCCTTTGAAGGAGCTGCAGGATCCAGCACCATATGCCAAGGGACCCAGGAGAAGGCTCACCCACCAGTGTGTCAGGTAATAGGTAGACAGACCTTCCTCCTGTCTATGGATCCTGCAGTGGCCCATGAACTGTCTTCAGCCCTTCTTGGCTGTGGTCCAGGAGCCCCTGGAGAGCACTGACTTAGACAATCACCTGTGGATGCGAGAGCCTTTGTGGAAGTCCAGGTTTCCAGAGAAGAAGTTCCAGCACTCCACTGGAGCAAAAAGAATAAGAGCTCAGATGCACTAGAGCGGGCAGTCAGTAAAGTCTGGAGGAGATGACTGCTACTTCAAATGTGAAGACAGCAACACAAAATTTCAAGGAACATGAAAAATCAAGCTAACTTGGCACCACCAAAGGATCACAATAATCCTCCTGCAACCAAACCCAAACACACGTAGATCTGTGATTTACCAGATAAACAATTCAAAATAACTGTCTTAAGGAAACTAAATAAGCTACAAGAAAACACAGAAAGACAGATTGAACAAAATCAGGAAAACAATACAAACACAATGAGAAGTTTAACAAAGAGATGGAAATAATAAAAAAAGAAACCAAACAGAAATTCTAAAGCTGAAGAATATTAATGAATGAAATGAAAAATTCAATAGACATCATCAACAAAAGAATTGAGCAAGCAGAAGAAAGAATCTGTTAGACTGAAGACAGAAACTGTGAAATTATTTAGTCAGAGAAGAACAAAGAAAAAAGAGTGAAAAGAGTGATGAAATCCTTTGTCATCTATGAAATCTCATCAAAAGAACCAAGTTGCAAATTGTTGGAGTCCCAGAAGGACAAGAGAGGGAAAAGGGGACAAAAAGTTTATTTAAAGAAATAGTGGTTGAGACCTTCCCAAATCTGTGAAGAGGTGTGGATATCCAAGTCCAGGAAGCTTATAGATCACCAAAGAAAATCAACTTAAAGAGATTCTCTCCAACACAATTATAATAAAACTATCAAAAGTCAAAGACATAGAAAGAATCTTAAAAGCAGCAAGAGAAATGAAAAAGTTTGTACCTTACAAGGGAATTCCCATATGGCTCTCAGCAGATTTCTCAGCAGAAACCTTACAGATCAGGAGAGAGTGAGATGATATATTCAAAGTACCTAGAGAAAAAACTGGCAACCAAGAATACTTTACCTGGCAAAACTGTCCTTTGGAAATGAAGGAGAAGTAAAGACTTCCCCAGACAGACAAAAGCTGAGGGAATTCACCACCACTAGACCTGCCTTCCAAGAAATGCTGAAAGGAGCTCTTCATGTGAAATGAAAACATATGAAGAAATACAACATACTGGTAAAAGTAAGTATATAGTCAAATTCAGAATACTTTAATACTGTAATATGGTGGAGTGTTAACCACTGAACTCTAATAAAAAGGTGGAGGGCAAGAGTATAGAAAATAACTATACATAATATAAAAAGAGGTAAACTGTAGTATCAAAAACGTAAAAGGGGGGCAGTAAAAGGGTAGAGTTTTTGTATGCAATTGAAGTTAAGTCGTTATCAGTGTAAAATAGATTGTTATGTTTATAAGATGTTTGAAGTAAACCTGATGGTAAAAACAAAGCAAAAACATATAGTAGGTTCACAAAAGATAAGGACAGGGAATCAAAGCATACCCCTATGGAAAATCATCAATTCACAAAGGAAGGCAGCAAGAGAGGAAGAAATGAATTACAAAACAGCCAGGAAACAATTAATAAGATGACATTAGTAAGTCTTATCTATCAACAATTACTCTAAATGTAAATGGATTGAATTGTCCAACCAAAAGACATAGAGTGGCTGGACAGATTAAAAAAACAAGACCCAACTATATGCTGCCTAAAAATGACTCACTTTAGCTTTAAGGACACACATAAGCTCAAATTCAAGGCATAGAAAAAGATATTCCACACAAATTGAAACCAAAAGAGAGCAAGGATGGGTATACTTATACCAGACAAAATAGACTTAAATCCAAAAACAGTAACAAGAGCGAAAGAAGGTCATTATATTATGATAAATGAGTCAATTCATCAGGAAGAGAGAACAATCATAAATATATGTGCCTCCAACATTGGAGCACTAAATACATTAAGTAAATACTAACAGATCTGAAGAGAGAAATAGACAACAATACAATAACAGTAGGGGACTTCAGTACCTGACTTTAAAAATGGATAGATCTTCCAGACAGAAAACAAATAAGGAACTGTTGGGCTTCTGTTATATTTTAAACCACATGGACCTAACAGACGCATACAGAACATTCCATTCAATAGCAGCAGAGTACATTCTTCTCAACTGCACAGGAAGACTCTCCAGGATATTTTATATTATAGATTGCAAAACAAGTCTTAGCAAATCAAGAGGATTGAAACCATACTAAGTATCTCTTCTGATCACAGCAGTATAACCATAAACCAATAACAGGAGGAAACCTGAAAAATTCACAAATATATGGAAGTTAAACAACACACTCCTGAACAACATATGTGTCAAAGAAGAAATAAAAAAGGAAATAAAGGGGCTGGCCCCATGGCCTGGTGGTTAAGTTTGGTGCACTCTGTTTTGGCAGTCTGGGTTTGGTTCCCAGATGTGGACCTACATCACTCATCAGCAGCCTTGCTGTGGTGGCAACCCACATACAAAATGGATGAAGATTAGCACAGAAGTTAGTTCAGGGTGAATCTTCCTCACCAAGAAAAGAAAGAAAGGGAAAAAAAGAGGAAATCAAAAAATATCTTGAAACAAACAAAAATGGAAACACAACATACTAAAACCTATAGGATACTGCAAAAGCACTTCCAAGAAAGACGTTTATAGATTAATGCCTACATTAAGAAAAAGAAAGATCTCAAATAAACAACTTAACTTTACACCTCAAGGACCTAGGGAAAAAAAGAACAAAGCCCAAAGCTAGCAGAAAAGCAAAGGAATAACAAAGATCAGAGCAGAAATAAATGTAATAGACCAGAAAAATGATATGAAAGATCAGTGAGACTAAGAGCTGTTTTTTGGAATAAATAAAATTGACAAATCTTTAGCTAAACTAAGAAAAAAGAGAGGTCTCAAATAAATAATATCAGAAATAAAAAAGGAGACAGTATAACTGATACCACAGAAATATAAAAGTTCATAGAGACTGCTAGGAACAATTATATGCCAACAAATTGGATAACCTAAAAGAAATGGAAAATTCCTGGAAACATACCATCTACCAAGACTGAATCATGAAGAAACAGAAAATATGAACAGACCAGTAATGAGTAAAGAGATGGAATCAGTAATCAAAAACCTCCTCCCAAGAAAGAAACCCAGGACCAGATGCTTTCACAAGTTAATTCTACCAAACTTTTAAAGAAGAATTAACACCAATGTTTCCCAAATTCTTCCAGAAGAAATGAAGAGGAGGGAACACTCACAAACTCATTTTACGAGTCCAGAATTACCCTGATACCAAAGCCAGATAAGGACAGTAGAAGAGAAAGGAAACTACAGATGCAAAATATAGATGCAAAAATTCTCAAAAAAATATTAGTAAGTTGAATTTAACAACACATTAAAAGGACCATACACCATGATCAAATGGGATTTGTTCCAGGGATGCAAGGATAGTTCAACATCTGCAAATCAATCAATGTGATATACCACATTAACAAAATAAAGGATGAAAATCATATGATCACCTCAATAAATGTAGAAAAAGCATTTGACAAAATTCAAGATGCATTTATGATAAAAACTCTCATGGGGCTGGCCCCATGGCTGAGTGGCTGGGTTCACATGCTCTGCTTCAGTGGCCCAGGGTTTTGCCGGTTCAGATCCTGGGCGCAGATATGGCACCACTCATCAGGCCATGCTGAAGTGGTGTCCCCCATACCACAACTAGAGGTACCCACAATTAAAAATATACAACTATGTACCGGGGGCTTTGGGGAGAAAAAGGAAAAATAAAATCTTTCAAAAAAAAACCAAACTCTCAACCAGCAGGTATTGACAGAAAGTACTTCAACATAATAATGGCCATATAGCAGCTGGCCCCTTGGCCGAGTGGTTAAGTTTACACGCTCCACTTTGGCAGCCCAGCGTTTCACTGGTTCAGATCCTGGGCACGGACATGGCACCACTCATCAGGCCATGTTGAGGTGGCATCCCACATGCCATAACTACAAGGACCCACAACTGAAATATATAACCATGTACTGAGGGGATTTGAAGAGAAAGCATAGGAAAAAAAGAAAGAAGATTGGCAATAGTTGTTAGCCCAGGTGCCAATCTTTAACTAATAATGATACTACTACTACTAATAATAATGGCCATATATGACAAGCCTACAGGTAACATCATAATCAATGGTGAAAAGCTGAAAGCTTTTCCTCTAAGATCAAGAACGAGACAAGGGTGCCCACTCTCACCACTTTTATTCAACATAGTATTGGAAGCCCAAGTCAGTAATTTGGCAAGATGAAGAAATAAAAGGCATCCAAATTGGAAAAGAAGAAGTAAAACTGTCACTATTTGCAAATGACACTTTATACATAGAAAACCATAAAAATTCTATTAAAAAACTGTTCAAACTAATAAACAAATTCAGTAAAGTTGCAGGATACAAAATCAATATATGAAAATCTGTTGCATTTCTACACACTAATAACAAACTATCAAAAAGCAAAATTAAGAAAACAATCCCATTTCCAATTGCATCAAAAAGAATAAAATACCTAGGGATAAATGTAACCAAGGAAGTGGAAGACCTGTACATTGAAAACTATAAGACATTAATGAAACTGAAGACACAAATAAATGGAAAGATATTCTGTGCTTATGGATTGGAAGAATTAATATTGTTAAAATGCTCATGTTACCCAAAGCCGTCTATGGATTCTATGCAATCCCCATCAAAATTCCAATGACATTTTTCATGGAAAAAGAATAAACATTCCTAAAATTTTAATGGAACCACAAAAGACTTTGGATATCCAAAGCAATCTTGAGAAAAAAAACAAAGCTGGAGGCATTATACTCCCTGATTTCAAAGTATATAACAAAGCTGTAGTAATCAAAACAGTATGATATTGGCACAAAAGCAGACATATAGATCAATGGAACAGAATAGAAAGCCCAGAAATAAACCCATAATTCTATGGTCAATTAATTTATGACAAAGGAGCCAACTATATACAATGGGAAAAAGACAGTCATTTTAATAAATGGTGCTGGGAAAACTGGATATCTGCCAGCAAAAAATTGAAACTAGACCACTATCTTATGCCATATACAAAAATTAACTCAAAATGGATTAAAGACTTGAATGTAAGACCTGAAACCATAAAACCCCTAGAGGAAAACATAAGTGGTAAGCTCTCTGACATCAGTCTTGGTGATGACTTTTTGAATCTGACATCAAAAGCAAAGGCAACAGGGGGCTGGCCCTGTGTCTGAGTGGTTAAGTTCGCACGCTTTGCTGCAGGCGGCCCAGTGTTTCGTTGGTTCGAATCCTGGGCGCGGACATGGCACTGCTCATCAAGCCACGCTGAGGTGGCGTCCCGCATGCCACAACTAGAAGGACCCACAACAGAGAATATACAACTATGTACCAGGGGGCTTTGGGGAGAAAAAGGAAAAAAATGAAAAACAAAATCTTTAAAAAAGAAAAAAAAGCAAAGGCAACAGAAGCAAAAATAAACAAATGAAACTACATCAAACTGAAAAGCATCTACAAGCAAAGGAAACCATCAGCAAAATGGGAGAAAATATTTGCAAATCATGTATCTGATAAAGTGTTAATATTCTAATATATAAAGACCTCATACAACACAATAGAAAAAAAAAAAAAACTAGTCTGATGGAAAACAATGGGCAGACTATCTGAACAGACTTTTTTCCAAAGAAGAGATACAGATGGCCAAGAGGTATATGATAAGCTGCTTGACATCACTTATCATCATAGAAATGCAAACCAACACTGCAATGAGATATCACCTCACACTTGTTAGAATGGTTATTCGCAAAAAGACAAGAAATAACAAGTGTTGGGAGCGATATGGAGAAAAAGGAACCCTTGTGGAGAGTGACATCAGCAACACGGCAGAGTGAGCTGTTTCCTTTGTCTCTCCCCTTTTTGAACTACAACTAAATGCACATTCACTGAACAATGGAGGAAGTCCACACAGCACAACAGGATGCCTGAGAGACATTCAGCTGTACATCTGCAGGTGGATAGTCTGGTCCTCTGGGAAGTGGTGGAGATAGTTGAGAACTCCATGCCCTTCCCTGATAGCCCTGTGCATGTGCACGAAAACTTTCCAGGCCAGCACAAGTGCCCCAAAAGTGGGAAGATGCACTGGGAGACAGTAGGAGGAGGTCATGGCAGACCTTAGCTACATGTGATAGATTTCCTGTCATAGGGGGAGCCCCCCATGCCCCTGCGGCCCCAAGGAGTGGCCCTAGCTCAGCCCTGTGAGGAAGCCCCACCCACCAAGCACAGTAGCCCAGCAGGACTACAAGCAGAGATGACAGCAGATCTACACACCAGGGCAAGCATGCTCCAGGCCTGCATGAGCATCCATAGTGCCCCTGAGCCCCAAAAGAGGGAACATATCCTGGGTTTACTGTAGAAAGATATGGCAGCGACCCTAAGCCCACTCATTATTGCTTTCCTAGCAGCAAGGGGGAGCTCAGCATGCCCCTGTGGTGCCAAAGAGTGGCCCTAGCTCAGTCCCCGCAAGGAAGCCCACCCACCAAGCACAGTCCACACAAGTGCCTGAATGCTCCCCAGACCAGGGCAAGTGCCCATAGTATCCCAACAGCTTCCAGCACATGGATTGGGGCCAGAAACTCTGCTCCTGCTTCCCGCTAGTGGTAACAAGTGGAATCTGCAACCTAATACTACCACAAATGCTCCAACAAACGATGAGTTCATCAAACACCATGAGAAACTGCAGCAACAATTCAGACCAGAAGGAAAATGACAATTCTCCAGAAACCAACCCTGAAGGCACAGAAATTTACAACCTAAATGACAGAGAATTCAAAATACCTGTCCTAAAGAAACTCAATGATTTACTAGAGAACACAGAAAGACAGTTCAATGAACTCAGGAATAAAATTAATTTCTTCACCAAAGAGATTGAAACTATTTTAAAAAACCAAGCGGGAATTTTGGATATGAAAAACACAATGAACTAAAAAATCATCTAGAATCCTTAAGAAATAGAGCTGATGTTATGGAGGAAATAATTAGTGATTTAGATGAGAAAAATACGGAAATTCTACAAGTGGTGAGGAGACAGAATTAAGATTTTTTTTAAATGAAGACATTCTTAGAGAAATATCCAACTCAATTAGGAAAAGCAACATAAGGATTATAGGTATTCAAGAGGGAGAATAGAGGGGGAAAGGAGCAGAAAGCTTGTTCAAATAAATAAGAGCTGAGAACTTCCCAAACCTGGGGAAGGATACAGATTTACAAATACACAAAGCTAATAGAATGCCTAATCACATCAATGATAAAGACCTTCTCCAAGGCATACAATAGCAAAAATGGCAAAAGCCAATGACAAAGAAAAAATATTAAGGGCAACACAGCAGAAGAAAATAACCTACAAATGAAACCCTACAGGCTAGGAGAGGATGGAATGATATAGTCAAAATACTGCAAGATAAAAACTTTCAGCCAAGAATACTCTATCCAGCAAAACTTTCCTTCAGATATGTTGGATAAATAAAAGCTTTCCCAGATAAACAAAAGCTAAGGGAGTTCCTTGCCACTAGTCCTCCCCTACAAGAAACAATTAAAGATGCCCTCACACTGGAAACAAAAAGGCAAAGGACTACAAAGCTTTGAGCAAGGAGATAAATAAACAGACATAATTAGAAAGCTACAGCTCTCTGTCAGAGAAGGGAGGCAAAGACTCAACTATAACTTAAAAGATAAAGGGAAAGAAAGCATCAAAAGTAATGATAAACACTTCAATGTAGTCACAAACTCACAACATTAAAAACAGAGCAATTTGTAAGAGTAATAACTCAGAAGAGGAGAGTAAAGGGAAGGAACCTGTTTGGGTTAATGGAGATAAGAGGCTATGAGAAAATGGATTAGCTCATCAATCCTTTTTTTTTTTTCTTAAGATTGGCACCTGAGCTAAGATCTGTTGCCAATCTTCTTTTTTTCTTCTTCTTCTTCTCCCCAAAGTCCCCCAGTACATAATTGTATATTATAGCTGCAATTCCTTCTGGTTGTGCTACATGGGATGCCTCCTCAGCATGGCCTGATGAGCGGTGCTAGGGCCGCACTCAGGATCTGAACTGGTGAAACCCTGGGTGGCCAAAGTGGAGCACGTGAACTTACCCACTCAGCCATGGGGCTGGCCCGCATCAAGTAGATCTTTTATATGATCCTCACAGTAACCACTAAACAAAAAATCAGATCAGAGCCACAATTCACAAAAAGAGAGAAAAACCTCAGAAAACCACCAAAATGAAATGGCAGTCAGAAATACAAAGGAAGAGAAAGAATGGAAACATAGAACAACCAGAAAACAAGAAATAAAATGGCAATATTAAGCCCTTATATATCAATAATCACTCTAAATGTAAATGGATTGAATTCTCCCATCAAAAGACCTAGAGTAGCTGGACGGATTAAAAAACAAGACCCAACAATATGGTGCCTCGAGGAAACACAAAATCATCCCATTTGCAACAACGTGGATGGACCTTGAGGGTATGATGTCAAGCAAAATAAGCCAGAGAAAGACAAATACTGCATGATTTCTCTCATATGTGGAAGATAACAAATACACAGATAAAGAGAACAGATTAGCAGTTACCAGAGGGGAAGGGGGTTGGGGGGTGGGCAAAGGGGTAGAGGGGCACATATGTATGATGATGGATGAAAGTTACACTACTGGGGGTGAGCACAATGAAGTGTATCCAGAAACTGATGATAATGTACACCCAAAATTATACAATATTGTAAACCATTATGATCTGAGTAAAATCAGTTGAGAAAAAAAGGGAATCCTTGTGCACTGTTGGTTGGAATATAAGTTGGAAAATAGTGGAGTTTCCTCAAAAAATTAAAAATAGAACTACTATATAATCCAGCAATTCCACTTCTGGGTATTTATCCAAAGAAAACAGAAACACTAACCCAAAAAGATATACATACCCCAAGGTTCATGGCAGCATTGTTTACAGTAGCCAATATATGAAAACAACCTAAGTGCCCATCAACAGATGAGTGGATAAAGATGATGTATACATATGGAATATTATGGAATGGAATATTATTCAGCCATTAAAAAGAATAAAATCTTGCCATTTGAAAAAACTTGGATGGACCTTGAAGGCATTATGCTAAGTGAAATGTCAGAGAAAGACAAATACCCTGTGATCTCACTTACAGGTAGAATCCTAAAAATGAAAACAAAAACAAGCTCGTAGACACAGAGAACAGATAGGTGGTTGCCAGAGGAAGGGGGTAGGGGGTGGACAAAATGGGTGAAGGGGGTAGAAAGGGACAATCTTCCAGTTATAAAATAAGTCATGGGGATGTAATGTACGTCACAAGGAAAAAAATTTTGTAGCTATGTATGGTGACAGGTGTTAACTAGACTTATTATGGTGATCATTTCATAACGTTTACAAATATCAAATCATTATGTTGTATACCTGAAACTAATATTATATGTCAATTGTACCTCAATTAAAAATATAAATTTATGGGGCTGGCCCCGTGGCTGAGTGGTTAAGTTCCCATGCTCCACTTCGGCAGCCCAGGGTTTCACCGGTTCGGATCCTGGGCGCAGACATGGCACCACTCATCAGGCCACATTGAGGCAGCATCCAACATGCCACAACTAGAAGGACCCACAACTAAAAAAAATATATATATATAACTAAATACTGGGGAGATTTGGGGAGAAAAAGCAGAAAATAAATAAATAAATAAATTTTAAAATGCAAAAAGAAATATTAAAAAATAGAACTACCATATGATCCAATGATCCAAATTTTGGGTGTGTATCCAAAGGAAACGAAAACAAGATCCTAAAGAGACATCTTCACTCCCATGTTCATTGCAGCATTATTCACAATAGCCAAGATATGGAAATGACCTAAGTATGTGTTGACATGAATGGATAAAGATGATGTTATATACATCACATCACATGTATATGTGTGTGTGTGTGTGTGTGTTACCATGCATGAGGTCTCCCATTTTAGTTTCCTAGGATTGGAAGACTTATTTTCTAAATTCTTCGTGTACATTGTCATATTTGGCTTTTCCTATATTCTTAAACTTTCTTGCTAAATTTTCATAATGTTGGGGGTATCTGTATGGTTTCTTTAGTATATCCTGAAACATATTTTTGAAAAATAAAACTTGGGCTTGACAATCTTTAAGGCAGCGTGTATAAGTATGCAACTTACTTTTCCACCAAAGAATTGTCGGCAGCTGCCTGCTTTCCTCTGATGCACCTGTTGGCTTTCCCCAATAGGTTTTTGGGAGCTTGAGTTAATACTGAATTTAATCAGACTTTCTGATTAAAGGGGATTTTTTCCTTGATTTGTTTTGTTTTTTAAATAAAACACTTCTGATTGATGTGGAAAACGTATATATATATCACATCACATGTATATATATCACATCATTCATATATATATATAGAGAGAGAGAGAGAGAGAATGGAAAATTACTCAGCCTTAAGAAAGAAGAAAATCCTGCCATTGGTGACCTTGAGGGAATTACGCTAAGGCATATGAGGGCATTGTCTTTCTCGTACAGAGAAAGACAAATACTGTATGACCTCACTTATGTGTGGAATCTAAGAAAGCCGAACTCATAGAAACAGAGAGCAGAGTGGTGGTTACCAGGGCTAGGGAGTGGGAGAAATAGGAAGAGGCTGGTCAAAGGGTGCAAACTTCCACTTATAACACTAACAAATTCTGGGCCTCTAATGTACAGAATGGTGATTATAGTTAATAATACTGTGCTATATACTTGAAAGTTGCTAAGAGAGTAGAACTTAAATGTTCTCACCACAAAATAGCAAAAGTAATTATATAACGGGCTGGAGATATTAGCTAATGCTATGGTAGTAATCATTTTGCAATACACAAGTTTATCAAATCAACAAGTAAACCTTAAACTTATAGAGTGTTATATGTCAATCATATCTCAATAAAGCTGAAAAAATACTAAATAAAAGAAATATCCATTCAGCAATTTTGCATTCAATTAACACTTACTGGTTGCTTCATATTATTGAGCACTCTGCTAGCTCCTTTCATGTTTGTGGTCTTATTTAACCCTCATAATCATTTAAAGAAATATGATTTATATTCTATGTGAAAATCATCGCACTAATTGTACAGAGGTGAGGAGTTGGAGTGGGAGGCAGGAGGAAAGATGAAAAACGTTTACACATGGACCCGCATGCGCCTTTGTATGGGTTATTTATTGATGCACAATGAATTCCCTTAAAACTTAGTGACTTAAAACGACAGTAATCGTTTATTATCTCTCACATATCTGTGCGCCGGGAAATCAGGCAGGGCATGGTGGACACGCCTATTTCTCCTCCACAGAACCTGGTGCCTAAGTTGGAAGACTTGAAGGCTGAGAACTGGAATTTTCTGAAGATTCATTCACACACACCTGGTGGTTGACGCTGGCCATTGATCACAGATCTAGCAGAGTCCTAAACTTCCTTGCAAAACTAGCTGTGGGTTCTTAGGGTAAGAATCATGGGGTCAAGGGTTGGGGGGAGGGAGGAACTCTCTCTACGACCTAGCCTCAGAAGTCACATGGGATCACTTCAGCCATATTCCCTTGCGGCAGTTGGGAGAGTCATAAACCCTGATCTGATTCAAGATGAGGGAACATAACCCCAAGTAGTCCCATCTCTTGGTGGGAAGAGTGTCACTCATGTTGTAAAAAGAGCAGGTGGGATGGGATAAAATACATGGGAGCAGTCACCAATGGGAAACACAATTTCCCACAACCTTATATTCTGGTAAAGAAGTTAGGGTGAGCCCCGGATTTAGTCAACACCAGAAAACAGTCTCATGTCAGGACTCCATAGGTGGTCAGAGAAAGAAAGGATCAGAGATGATTTCTGACTAGGGATCACGGCAGGCTTCATAGAAGAAGCAATATTTGAGTTTTATCCTAACTGGGCAGGATTTCGATTCATTTATTCATTGAGTGCCTACTTGGTATATGGATGGCAGCATGCTAAGTGGAGAATGTAACAGGAAATTCTACTTCCAAAGGCACAAAGCTGAAGGTGATCTCTAGAGAGGAGATCAGAACTTCCTCAGTGGGGAACTACTCATTAACACTCTTGCTTCTCTCCTTTCACTGTAATCTGCTTTCTCGTGTTGCTGGAAGCTTACAGTGCTGCAGAGATCACGAAGCATCCCAGCCCGGCTTCCCTTTAGTCTCTGCTCCAACAGATGGCAGGCCCATGGGAGACATATCACTAGGAACGTGGGGACCAAGCTAGAAACTGTTTTATATTACTAAGGGGACAAAATCATGTAAAACACACTGAAGGGAATGCAACAGCCTATTTGCAGAACATTGAGCTGTCGCTTTTTAAATCTTCAAAGAAACCAAATTTCTTGTGATGTGTAAATTCAAGTATTTACAATATGTAGATAGAAGCAAATATTTTTATAATTTCCATTTTCTTTTTATTTTACTCTCCCATTCTTTATTGCTGCCTCTCCGTGTGATCCTACAAGGAACAGAGATCAAAAGCTTTTACTTGTTGATGAGAAAAATGCACAGAAAAATCTAAATGAAATTTACAATACCTAATAACTGGACAAAAGAAAGCAGGAACGTCAAAGCCATGACTGTGATTTTTTAAACCCCATCAATCATTCTGTCCCTAAGCAAGAGAAACTTTCAACGATACTAGGGCATCTTTCTTTTAATAGCTCCAAGTCTTATATTTTATTACAGAATAACTTCCCAAAATAGGATATGCCCCAGATTTATATATCAGCAGTTCAGCAAAGAATGTTCATTGTTTTTAAACCCAAAAACACATAAAACAACTGACTCTGGGAACTTAGTGTAAATTCCAAGCCTCTTCTCTGAAAATGAAAAATTGACTGTGATTCTACTGTGGTTTCTTTCCTCCTATATGTGATTAGCTTTATAACTTCAGGCCTACCTTGAAAGTAGAGTATCAAATATCTTTACAGTTAAGAACTTTGTGAATTTTAGTTTTAATAGGGGATCAAGGCCTGATTTTTTCAAAACATAGTGATTTCAAGAGGCTAAGAATTTCATAGGGTGAAGACATTAATTTTCTAGGCTGGAGAATATTTTTTAAGACAGAAATCGAACGGCCCTAAACGTCCATTTCTCCCTTCTGAAGCTCTTTCGAACTGGCTCAGAGATAAAGTTCAAACACAATAAAACTTAGATAAACCAGCTCATCAGGTTTAAGCAGATTCAGAGACCTCCCTACTGTGAGAAAAACCCCTGAATAGTCTGTTCTGTTACCTCTCTTCTGCTTCAGAAGCAGTATTATGTGATTCACATTAAGATTTTAAAGTACAGAATGATTTCTAGATTTGGTCTAAGAAGCCCGAGGAAGCCACATATTTATGCATATGGTGATGTCTAGGGTCAAACCACACTATCAAAGGAATATAAGGAGCTACAGTAAAACTAGTTGTTAAGAACCCTGAAATATGAAAAGTGGGGATGAACCACCGACAGTGAGAAGACCCACTTGATATCTACATTCCCGTGGGAGAAAGTGGAAAGAGGAAACTGGGGCATCTGAGCATCCTGAGAACAGCAGAATCCAAAGTCACCCAAAGGAACTCCCTCAGCACAGCACAAGACTGTCAGGGGTTTCTGTGAATTCTGATCCACCAGTGGGAGCAGAGGGCCGTGCGGGAGGGTCAGCAGGTGCTGAAATGGTCTTGGTCCCAGGAATTCTCAGAAGTTGCTACCCTGAGCTCACCTCCAAAGCAAACCTCTCGCTAAGGAGAAATTGATGAGAGTAGAATCTAAATTGAGCAGGACAAGGACATGTGGGACAAGAAAAGAGAAGTCTGGATAAACATGAGGAAAGAGAGCAGAGGAGACAGAGCTCCAAAAACAGGCCATGTTTTAATCATTTCATGAAAACAACATACAAAGAAGTTCTAGAGATATGAAGCTAGAAAAGATATCCTGGCCCACCCCTGCCTCTTAAAAGTATAGGAAAATCCATTTCCCTTAAAAATGAGTAAGAGAAAAGAATCACAGTCAGGGGGTCAGCCCAGTGGTGCAGTGGTTAAGTTCGCATGTTTTGCTTCGGCCGCCTGTGGTTCCCTAGTTTGGATCCCGGGTGCGGACATGGCACCACTTGTCAAGCCATGCTGTGGTAGGCGTCCCACATATAAAGTAGAGGAAGATGGGCACGGATGTTAGCTCAGGGCCAGTCTTCCTCAGCAAAAAGAGGAGGATTGGTGGCAGATGTTAGCTCAAGGTTAATCTTCCTCAAAAAAAATTGGAAAAAAAAGCATCACAATCAATTTCTGTACAATGTTATTATTACAAAGGAAAGAAGGAAGGAGGATAAACACACTTACAAACACGAAAGCACACCAGAAAAACACACTCACAGAGCAAATAAAAACCATTACCTATTTCAATATGAACTAACATAAATAACATAATTGTAGAAAGCATTAAAGAATAACATAAATCAGAATTAGAAAAACCTGGAAATAAAGTTACTGGAAATAAGGAATATTTGAAAATGTGATGGAACTTAAAAAGAATTCTAAATAAGGAAAACGATGTAAACAGATAAACACAACACAAAACGCCCTACGGAGATTTATAAGATGGAAAGAACAAACATTTTTAAAACCAAAAGTGTAATTTTTGAGGGCAAAAAGAAGAGCCAATATACTTATAGGAGTCACCAAAGAAGTCGGCAAAGTAAAGAAGAGAAAGATAAATCTGTAATTTAAGAAAACCTGCCTGAAGTAAAAAAGACTTGGTAATATTCATCGGTAAAACCATCCGGTGCTGGGCTTCTTATTGTGGGAAGATTTTTGATCACTAACTAATCTCTTTACTTCTTACAGGTCTTTTCAGGTTTTCTATTTCTTTTGAGACAGTCTTTATAGTTTGTGCATTTCTTGAAATGTATCCACGTCATCTAAGTTAACTGATTTGTTAGCATGCGTTCGTTCACAGTATTCCTTTATAATTCTTTTCATTTATGCAGTATTGGTAGGAATGTTCCCCGACTAGCGTATCCTTGAGGTCAGAACCTGAGAGTCTCCGCTGTCTGTGTCCTCAAAGCCCTGGCACAGTGCTTGTAATGTGGAATGTTTGTGGAAGGACGAGGGAGGGAATAAAAAAGACACAGAACACAAAATTTACTCAAATATCCATAAACTCCACAGAATGCACTTCTAAAAACCAGGGCGTACTGCTTGACTGCAGTATCTAAATGCAATAAACTCACTTTTACTACAGACCAGCATCCTATGCGCACACACACAGACACACATACTCACACTAGAAAATACATGGCGCATAAGATGTCAAATCACTTTTAACCTTGATTGGCTATATCTGCAGTAAAGCTTGAATTGGCCGCCCCTGATATACCAAAATGCTGAAGGATGGCACTTAAGGGTAATATAGACAGTATCTTTAAGAAACCTTGATACTTTTACAGGCCTGATGGGATTCTGGAGACAATATATAATGATCTAATATTAACAAAAGGCTTTTATCTTCAAATAACGTCCCAATATGGTGAATGATTTACTTTAAGACAAATACGGATAATATCTTTCTTTTTTTTTTTTTTGAGGATGATTACCCCTGAGCTAACATCTGCTGCCAATCGTCCTCTTTTTTTTTTTTTTTATGAGGAAGACTGGCCCTGAGCTAACATCCATGCCCATCTTCCTCTACTTTCTATGTGGGATGCCTACCCAGGATGGCTTGCCAAGCGGTGCCATGTCCACACCCGGGATCCGAACCGATGAACCCTGGGTAGCTGAAGCGGAACATGCAAACTTAACTGCTGCGCCACCAGGCCAGCTCCAATAATATCTTTTTTTTTAAGAAAACATAGAACACATTAAGATCATAAAGTGACAGTTGAATACCAGAGAGTCAAGGGAGTTATAACTTGTTGCTAGGTTTGGACAACTGGCTGCTATACAGATAATACAGATGACAAATGATTACCCAAGATAATTAAGTAAAATATGCTTCAATATGAGCTATAATTGAAAATATAACTTATAAGATTTGGTAACTGGAAAAAATTTACAAATCAAACCCCCTGCCAGAATACCAGAGTGACAGTCTTTTTTTGCTATGCATCTCAGGGTTAGGTTTGGCTCGAGATCCATCAGACAACATTTTTCACACAGAAGCAGCTACAACTTCAACTAAACAAACAAGGAAATGATTTGTAGCCTTGCAGTGTGTTCAGGCAACTTAGCACGGGTGACCCTCTGACTACACAAGCCAAGTCAGAGCCAGAATTCCCTTCCTGTTCTAAGTACAATAATCACGAGTCAAAATCCTAGCCTGTAATTAAGCTTCTTAGACAGTTGCTTCATTTTGACATTCACTTCTGCATACACGGGGTGACCTTTAAGAGATTGGAAGCAGAACTTCTGGAATATCTGGCTGGCCAATATACAAAGACAACTCTGAAGATAACTGGAAAAGCATCTTCATACAAAGAAACAGCAACACTGAGCAGCTGAAATTGGAAGTGCAGAAGTATGAGGCTTGCCTGGCAGAAGCTGAGAGCCGGATCCTGAGCTCTCGGGGGACAGCCTGGACTGGCACCCCCCACCTTGGGATCCCCCTGCCAGGGACCCACTGGACAGCAGCAGCAACAAGAACGGATCACAGAACAACCAGCAGAGCTCTAAAGAGCCCCCTCAGCGGAGGGTCAGGATACCCCCATCTACACGGAGTTTGATAAGGATTTTGAAGAGAAGCCCGCATCCCACGTACATGGACCACTGTGTGGCCTTCTCCCACTTGGAAGGGGTCAGTGAGGGCACCATCTCCATGGCCCAGGGCGAGGACCTCAGTCTCACGGAAGAGGACAAGGTGACGCCTGGACCTGTCAGGCGGAAACAGGGAGGTGAGGACCACATGCCCACCTCTCACCTCCGGGTTTCCCTCTACTGAACCCTGCCTGAGGTGGGAAGAGGGAGCCTGTCTGCCACTGCTTCTGGGCCAGGTAGGGTCCCAGCACCCACACACTTTATTTCTGCCTCTGTGGCTTCAGCTGAGACCTGTGTAACCTACTGCCCCCCAACCCCACTCCTCACCCCAAATAGACCCGCTCTGCTTTCTACCATCAATGAATATTCAAATCTGTTCTTCCTGCCACTTATCTAGGGTCATTTTGTTTTACATTTTAAAAAATTATATTAAAAAAAATCATATAAGGTTCCCACAGCCCAGAAGTTTTACAAGAGGGCTGGATTGGAGAAATGCAGGAAGCAGGGAGACTGGGGAGAAAGTGCAGCTGAAGAGGCAGGACTCAGAGCTATGAGCACCATCAACAGTGCTTCAATCAGAAAAGTTCCACTGGCATCTAGTTTAGGAATTAGGGTTCCTCATAGGATTTTTATTGAAGAAAGTATTTCCTTGCTTTAAAAAGGGAGAAGGTCCAAAAGCCACTGACCTAAAGAATGGATATATTTTTGTTATAGAAGTCGAGGCAATAAGAAGTTTGTAGTTAGTGATGTTAAGGAGGAAAATTAACTCATAAGCTATTGCCTACACGTCCTGTTGATTTAATTCTACTCCCTCTGCGCCGTTCTGGTACCTCCTGCTTGTTAGAACACTCCTTCATCTTACACCACCCAACAAACACACACACCACACAGACGTAGAATCATATGATTCCTACAGTCGATTTGGGATTCTGGTTTTCATAACTATTATATCTTCCAGAAACACCTAGGATGCTATCTAGGTGTGTACATTGTTCCTTTAGATTCTGGAGGTAGGTGGTCCCCTTCAGCTTTCTGTGCTTGCTAATAACAGGAAATGCAGTTTAACAAACTAAGCCTTCTCGACTGTAGTATGGTTCCGTGTAGAAATTAGCTCAGCTTCTCCTGGTCACTAACAGACCAAACACTACAGTAACTCTGTCTCCTTATCCGCTCTGGCTTTCTCCATGGACCATGCCTCCTGAACAACTAATTTCAACCTAAAAACTGTGTCTTCTAATTCTGGCCTTGAACGCATCCTGGAATACAGTCAACCTTTTTCTCTCTCTCCATAGTCATGTGCTTGGTCTCCCCTCAAATGTTCTTTTCCTGATCCCCTTCTACACACCGGAGCCATGATGCCAGCTCTTCCCATTCCTGCACTGGGCTGGGTCTCCTGTTGGTGAGACACGCCTAAGTGTCAGCTGCAACTCCTGCATCATCTATTTTGCTTTGTGCCAACCTCATTTCTCAACTCAACAGTCTCACCAGTCCAATCAAGATTGTATTCACACTGAAAACATTAGTTAGTGATAGAGATTTTTTTGCAGATTTCACAGGAGAAATGAAAGAGAAAGATCATGCCCCACACTGCAAGATAAATTACTTTAAAATTCCTCATTAAACTGTTCTAGCTTCAAAGCTCAATCCTTCCCACCAGGCCACCCCTGAGGCTAATTTTTCTCTGTCGTTCCTCTACTCAAGACCAGCTTCCAGTGGTTTCTGTTTTCTTTCTCCTGGCTTCATTCCCCAACCTCAAATGTCTCCCCACTTTATTATGTAGAGCAAGTCATCCTTCCTTCGTCTCCATCTTCTACCTTCAAACATAAGCTTCACAGTGTTTAGCAAACAAGGGCTTTCTGGAGCCCAGGATCAACTCTCTGCATCCCACATAAAATGTGGGGACTATAAATTACTTTTTTAAAGTCAGTCTCTGGGATAGGATACCGCATTGAATCCTAACATTATATTTTGAGAGATATTCTATAAATACTGATGCATCTAAATCTCATGTAACATTGTTACAATCCCGTCCATCGTAATGGATTTGTACTATATCAAATATATAAATGTATTCTTGTTGAAGATAAACTTATTTCAGGTACCTACAGAGAATTCCTGACAAATTCCAACTATAAAAGAATTGTTAACTGCACAATTAACAGATGAAATTTTAGAGACAATATATTACTGAATAATATCCCACGGATATATTTCTTTTCAAATAACACTCAATGATTTACATGAGTTAAATAGTAATGATACATCATAATTGCTTCCCTGTCACAGTCAGAGGATTGAATGAAGCCCAGAAGGTTACTGAATGCTGTCTTCCTTTACTGTCAGGCAGGGTGTCACTTGAATGGCCCAAAGAGGTGTTTTTCAGGACATCCCAAGGATGAGATTCTGCAGTCTCCTTCAGTGTCCTGCAGAGTCGCGTTAACTCTGTTGTCATTTGGGTAAACAGTCTAGTGCCCTCTCATAGAGCAAGACTGGCTTCCCCGAGTTCCCAGTGATGATGACAACCCGTGTTCAAATGCAGAAAAGGAATGCCCAGGCTTTAAACGCTCTGGACTCCGTGTCAGGGGAATGAGTAACTGGACAGGGCCACCACTGCCAGACATTTAGGTGTCAAAGGGATAGAATAGAACCATAAGCATTAAATACTAATGACAACTTAATTAGTTACTCTGAAAAGGAGAACCACGTGAGACCATTGGAAAACAAAAGGGATAATTATTCAGCAAGAACTTTTATTGTGCCAAACGCTAAGAATATCTACCAGACGTGCTCAACCTCTGCCCGTTGTCCTCTAAAGTTAAAATTAAAATAATGTGCCCTAGTCTTTTATATGGCATCTGGGACTCAGTTACCAATGACTACAAATAAACAGATTCCTTTTCAGAAAAGTTGGGCTTCTGGCACTATGTAGAGAACAACTTCATGACCTACACATCAGATTGCTAGAATTGTAAGGACTCTCTACAGCTTAAATATCACTCTGGATAATAAGTAGGTAAATTAATTTATAAAAAATGAAAGCCAGAAGACTGACCACATATTGAAGAACACTGTGGTCAGTGTATTTGGCCAACATCAGTCGTAGAAGGCAGGGCCAGAACTACGTCCCTCTTAGCTCTTTGAATGCGCTAAGATCTGCGTGTGGCGTTGATTCATGGTTCAAATAGGTCCACAGAGATGAGTTTCTATCCTGCAGTTAAAACTTCAAAGTGAAATGCAAGTTTTCTATCAGGGAGAACTGATTGTGGAACTCAAACCCTTATTTGGAAAAATATCTGTGTCTGTTGTGACATGGGTCCTCAGACTTCATGGAGTAGTATCCGCATCGCAGGGACAAGGGGCTAAAAGCAGAAAAAGCGAAGGACAGTGTGACCTCAAATCTCCATGGGGCTCTAGGAGTGTTCTTGGGGAACCATCCTGACAAGTGGATAACTAGGTGTGGGGTGAAGTGGGACTCAGTGCTTGGGGGCAGTGGCAGAGGGTGACTTCAGAGACCCACCCAGGGAACCAAGGCCACAGCAGGTTGCGAAGCCCACAGCAGCACAAGTGGAGATGACTCCCTCAGCTTCACAGGCGGTCAGGCCTGGGTCTCGGATTCCCAAAGAGGTGGCCAGTTACAGGGACAAACCTGGGAAACACCGTTCCCACCACCAGGGCAGGTAAAGGAAATGCTGAGGTATGTGAGTCCAACCCTTCTTGAGAAGAACTGGAACTCGGATTGGCAGGTGGTCCTCAGCACAGAGGCAGGAAAGATGTCTTTATGCCGTGGCTACTGTCAGTGCTTGCGTGGGATCCTGAAGTGTTGTGCAGTAGGGGGAAAAGTAGCCATGAGGTCTCAGAAGTGGATAAAGAGAAGCCAGAGAAAAGGAAAGGAAAGAGGGAAGAAGGTAGAGAGCCGAGCTGAGCAAGCATTTCCGTCAGTGAAAGCGAAGTTCGGCATTGTCAGAAGAAATGAGAAGTCGAGATTGAGGATCACCTTCCCTAGCGTAGGGCTTCTAGCCTCCTCAATTCTAGAATAGTTTTTAAACCAGAGTAATAAAAGTTCTCTGTTCTATTCTCATGGCATTTCTTCTCTCCCCCAGGGCCAGACCCCCTCCCTTTTCCCCTGCCTAGGCCTTTTGTCCCAAACCAGGAAAGAGCCACGCTTCCTCCATAACACACTTTCTTTCATAGCCCCTCTCAGACAGCAAGCCCTCTGACAGGCTAGTTCCCATTTACTGGCGGTGAGAACCAAATCAAACTGCGTTGCCTTCAGACTTATCTGATCTTTGTCAGAGGACTCCTGAAAATACACTTTATCCTTAGAGATAAGTCTAAATCATAGCGTTCAGTCTTGGTAGCAGGTTGGTGAAGATAGAGTTTCCCTCAAGACTCATGCTGAATTGCTTACTCCCTTTGTATGTAACTTTTGTCTCCACAGGCCAGCTTAACTTGGGTTTAAAGTAAAGCTGTCCGAACAGTAATTCTGTGTATACGCTCGACTCCTCCTTCCTTCTGTGCTCATAGCACCTCCCATTAGAAAGCCCCACCTCCAGTAATTTCTGGAAGGTTTTTATTGAGGAAGCAGGATGGCTCATATCCTGTCTGCTATCACCCTGAACCTGTCATTTCATTGTTCTGCTCCTGTCCCCTTCAGTGAGGGCCTCAATCTGCTGCCTGCAAAGCTATTGGAGACCCCGCCTACTGCCATGGATGCTGGAGTCACCTCCTGCCACTGGAATTGCACCCTGTGGACATTTTAACTGGCTCTAAACCAAAAAAAAGTAATTAGTTCTGTGTCATTTCTTTGTTTGTACCATATCTAGTTCCAAAGGATTCAAAGTCCAAAAACACGTACAATGAAACAAGATAACAAGAACTGAGTTTATAGAAAGAGAATGGTAAAAAGATAAAAGTGCAGCTAAAGATGAAATTATGAAAAGCATGCCATAAAATCAAGTACATTTGCTTGAGGTGGCCTGAAAATTTGGCTCTAAACTTTCTATCAGCCACTACAAAGTGAGAATCATAAGCAAAATCTATCGATTCTCAGTTTCTGAAATCCAAGAGAAATGTCTCCTATCGACAGATCTTTATAAAGAAGCTTCTCTTTAATTTAGTACCCTGTATCTTTACCAATATTCTCATGGTAAGTACAAGAATATTCATAGGGCATTTGTAATATTCCTTCAAGGTGGATCTTTGGCATGTTATATAAACTGAATTCAGTAAAGTAATTTCAGTGTAGGAGAATAAAAACAATGTGGTTTACGTTTGATGCAGAAATAAAAGTGAGAGCATCTAGAAAATGGGCCACATAGCTTTCAGGCACACCTCCATAAAGACTGAGTCAGGACGCCCTGGGAGCAGAGTAACTCTTCTAGACAAGCGCTCAGAAGTACAAGTATTCTCTGCTGCCATTTGCAAGCTGACACCTACACTTCCACAGTCAGCTGAGTGAGGGGTAGGGTTAACACGTTCTTGAAAAAGCTCGCATAGAGTGGAAGGCCACTACCTCTGCACTGAGGTAAGCTGAGAGTACAAGGGGACACAGACAAGATTGTCTGCTCCAATATGCACAAAAAGGAGCAGTTGAGTCGCAAAACTCTTGTTACCTTGAACATAGAAATGATCATCTTTGTATGGAAAATTATTTACCAAAATCTCAGAAAAAAAGAACCCTCATTGAAGCACCTATTGAGATGCAACTTCAAACAGCATAACTACTTACTGAACCCCCAAGATACTTCACTGAATTGGCCGGATATAATTGACTGCATTTACCTGCTTTACAGGGCTGTTAACTACTGGCCAGTTGTAGGCTGGAGGACTGTATTAAAAATTAACAGGTTTTTCCTTCTGAAGTCCTTTTATCTGGAAATACTTGCAAAGGAAGGCCAGTTGTCAATTAAGGTCACTCTTTATTTATTGAACTAAAACATGATCTGCTTATAATAATATGCTGCTATTTATTTTCAGGGACTCACAGTGGGAATTTTATTGATTTCTTTTCGATTTAGGTACATTCAACTGAAAAGCAAACATTTTCCTTCTATCCAAACTTTTAAAAAAGTTTGGGCCCCTTCCAAATCCAATAAAAAGTCAGGTTTTTTTTAAAGAAGCATATTAACAATTCATATGTAAAAAATTTACAATAAAAAAATTTTAGAAAATTATAATAATAATAATAAATCGCATTAGAAGGCATTAGAAGGTGCTGGTCAGATACGATGGTTTGACTATAAGTTTAGGACAACAAAAGAACAGACCAGTTCCACGGGAGCAAGGGGCTGTTTACTCATTTATAACAGCTTCAGCAGACAGGAGTGTTCCTTCCTGAGTGAGGAGTTCAAGGCCATGCCGTCTGCGGTTAGGCAGTCCTCTCTTCAGATTCATCAACTCAGTGGCCGAAAGTCAGAGACGTGATGAGGACCCCTACATGGGTTATAATCTCTAATCTATGAATGTCCCAAACTCTTGGGACAAGTTTTGTCAGCTTTCCATCGTCTGGCCTATTTCACCATCCATCCATCATTACGAATGCAAAACAAGAGAAATGTCTATTTATTGTAAAGCCCTTAAATACACACTCCTGGGAGGATGTAAGATGGAAAAGATGGGAGTTGACCACCTAACTGTGTTTCTTATCTGCAGGCTGTCTTTCATTCTGGTCTCAATTCTGGAGCCACATTTCTGTTCATCCCACACAGCCCTACCATTATCTCGGGATCATTTATTATACGACTGTTAAAGCCAGATATTTGGGATTATGAAATTTTATTTCCATAATAAATGATTTCAACATCCTCTATGGTTTATTGCTTAGGAGAAGGAAATCACATCATTTAGTTCCACTCCTGAATGTCCAAGCATTATAGATACAATCCTACCCTTGCCAGTAAAGACATTAAGGAGAGAGAAATTCAGACTCTTTTTCAGACCCCCAAAGAGGGAAAGTATTTCCCCCCCCAAATCAAGAACAAAACCACCAAAATGGTCCAAAAACATTGGAGATACAGTGACAAAAAAGAAAATAGCATTGTTCTTTAGAAAAGTGAATCATAGAGCTGTAAACATGAAATTAATAGTTTAATATTGTTACTGTAATGTGTTTTATAAGATGAAACAGTACTATTGGCTGAAAATATGGATGAAATCTGGACATGTAATCAACACTTGGTATTTTGTAAAGTCATTTTAGATCAAGACATTCAAGAATTTTAACTTCCAATTCACATACTGTAGTTAAGAATCCACAACAGTAAGAGAGAGGCCAACATCAGCCATCACTGCCAGAGTTCAGATTGATGTTCAAAACCCAAGACTCCAATACTTCCTTCTCTGATACATCCATGTTGGAGAAATAAATGTCAGGAGAGCAGAAGACCTTTCAACTAGATAGAACACTGAGTTAGAATGAGAATTAAGGGAATTTGATTCTGACATGACCCCATCAAATCCCAAACCTAATTTTGCTGATAGAGATCGGAGGAAAAAGCAAAAAGGTTGAATCTACACTTGTGTGCCAGTAAAAATTCCATCTCAAGTTTTACAGCGAGAACAACTGACATTTGGGAATGTATAGGAAACGTGGCTGAAATACCAACTAGAATTCTGCAAGATTAAACTTACACTTCCAGCAGGTACGGAAGCAACCAAAAAGCAGAGTGAAAACTCACTGTTAGGAAATCCTTTGTTCCTATCAGCTGCGTATCCCAACCTGAGCTGTCGTTTTTGTTCGATGGGAATATACAACAAAAAATACCCGCAGCAGGCAAGGTCCTGACAGACGAGGTCCATTGTTCCTGTGAGGAACTTAGTCTCAGTGATTGTGCAAAGGACAGTCTTCAAACTGGGATAACATGAAGTAAAAAAGGATCGTGAACTTTATGAATCATTTTGTAAACTAAACTGAATTCCTGTTAATAGGCTCTTAGGTCTTGCTTTAGAAATGTTTCAAGAATGTTCTAAAAACTTTCCATTTTGCAATACCGGTAACTCAAGAGGAAAAGCAAGTTCACTTATATACAGATTGCTCTTGTGGTCCTGTTGGGTCCTAAAATCCATATCAGAGTTGGATTAATAATTTTACAGGTGAAACCTTTTAGGATCTCTCATAGTTAGCCTGATTGCAATTAATTAGCCAAAAGAAAGAAATAGTTGCCAGGGATTATTGTGGAAATATTAATTTGCATCCAGCAAACTTTACTGTACAGCTATTACATGTTAAGCCCTGGAGATCCAGTGGTGGGGCCCTGCTCTCAGATGCCTGGGGTGCTAGTCTGGAGACTGACGCTGATCATATTCGGTGGAAGTTACAAGGCAGTGTTGCCTGCTTCTTGTAATCAACTCAATCCTGTCTCTTATGAACCAAGGTTAGAGAACAAATGCAGTTAAACAGGGATGTCCTAGAAACGACATACAGAAATAGACTTAACATGGTTTCCATAAATAAAACTGAGGATATGGAGAACAAAATGCTGAATCTGGAGTTTCCTAAGGAAAGGGTGAAAATCCGTGCTTCAATCCTTTGCACAACCCGATACCAACCACTATCACACAAGATCCAGGGGCGATGCTAAGGGCTTAGACCTGCACTGTCCAATGTGGCTTGCGTCCAACGCACACTTGAAATGTGGCTACTGAGCAAACTGAGATGTAAAATTTACCAAATGTGAAATGTAAAATATATACCAGATTTCAGAGACTATGGAAGAAAGAATGTAAATCATCTCATTCGTAATTTCTTTACGCTGATCACAGGGTGAAATGATAATATCTTGGATATGTTGGTTAAATAAAATACATCATTCAAGTTAGTTTCACGTTTCATTTTATTTTTTTAATGTGGCCACTAAAAATGTATTAATTACATATATGGTTCGCGTTGTATTTTTATTGGGCAACGCTGGCTTAGACTCTGAAATTTAAGACATCTTCCTTACCTATGAGTTTAAGACGTGTCTTAGACTCTTGAACCAGAGAAAATTGAGTTTAAAACCACGTATTAGCTGTGTGACCTTAAGCAAGTTACTCAACCTCCCTAACCACATGCTATTTACCAGGTACTGTTTTAATTAGTAAAGACACCTCAAAGAGTTATTTTTAGGATGGAGTTTACCAAGGTGACTTGTTCAACCTAAGTCTTCAACACATTTTAGCAAATATTTTCAAAACCGTCTCAGCTACGCAGTGACCTCTTTTTCACTTCACTGCTAGCCATCACTTTAAAGAATCACGTGATCTAAATCGACCCGGGGTCTTTACATAGGGAGTGGCATTTCCCACTCCCGCTTGGATTGTTTCTGACCTTCTTGATGTGGTAAATTCCTACCCAACCTTCAAGACCTACCTTAGCCACGTCTCCTGTGACAACTTTCCTGTTCGATTAATTATTCTCAACACAGTTCATCTAACATTCATTGAACAAATCTTTATTGATCACCTACCGTGTGTCAGCTCTGTTTTAGCCTCAGCAGAGAGAGCAGTGAGCAAAATAATATTTCTGCTTCAGTGGTGCATACCTTCTTCTGGAAAAGACGGAATATAAACACAAACATACGCTGCATCGTGCCAGCTAAGGAGAAAATTAGGGGAAAACAATGGTTAAGGGAATAGAAAATGACGGGGTGGGGGAGCTCTTTTTTTAGATGGCGTGGCCCAGGACAGCCTTTCTAGAAAGTTGACACTTGAGTGAAAGCACAAGATGCTGTACCTAACACACGTGGTGTAAGGACAAATACCAAGGAAGACATTCTTTGCCCTGACTCTCTCATCCAGAGAGGTACACACATGGGCGCAATCTCCTCAGACACTGACTGGAAACATCCCTGGAAAGCAACCAAACAACTGCCTATGGTCTTTCTATTCTGCAGTCTTCTGGAGAAAATAACAGAGGAAGCTGTGAAAACATCTTGCCCTCGAAAAAACTGCCTTGTGGCTGAGCATGAGGACGTCTTCCTGGCTTTACCAGAAGTAAAGGGCTAACTGGAGCTTTTAGAGGCCCTTGTCCTGGCCGCATGCCTATGTTAATATATTTTCTTAATGTTAAAAATGATAAATGATTTCTATAATTTAGCTAGTTACATTGTTGCCTGAAGAATAGAAGAATGAACAAACTTTCATTTTATCAGGCTATGTTTAACGCAATTTGTCCATAGCATTATTTTTTAAATAAAAATGTATTTTTAAAATTTTTATTAAAGTAACAAATGCTTAAATAATACAGAAAAGTTTATAATGAAAAGTAACAATTCTCTTTCCCAGGCCTCTACAGTCTCAATTCTGTTTACCGGAAACACCATATTAACTCTTAATTTTTCCATTTTTAGTTTTTCTAGTCGTTACCTGTTTCTCTAAATAACAGGCTCAGGTCACAGTTGTTTGATCCATCAAGTCTAGACATCTGTGGACTTACTCCTAAGCGGCACAGCCTCCTTCCTGCCTTTCTTCTCCCTTCCTGCCAGTGGAAGTAAAAGTTATTATTGTAAGTCCCTCTGTTGGTTATCTTTAACTTAAACATATAAATATGCAAATATCTCTTGAGCTCTCACTTGGTAACAAGGATTATTAATGGCCTTATTCTTTCTTTCTTCTTTTCCTTCCATCCTACGTTACAACTTCTAGCTTCCCAGGACTGCCTTAAGTACCTTCAGTTTTCCTTGTTGATTTTTGTAGCGCTTACTTTATTTGAATACATAATTAAATGTTCCTTCCTTTGCCTATTGGTTGATTCTAAAAGTTGAAACTCAGTAAACAGTATTTACATTATCACGACTGTGTAGTATTAAGGACTGTGTAACCAAATGGTATATTATTATTGCATTCCAAATTTGTTTTCCCTTGAGTTTTTTGCTTTCTGCTCCTCCTGCTTCTCCTCTTTATTCTGCTTCTGTTTCTTCTTTGCATTGCTTGCCTTTATCAAATCCTTACTTTTCCAATATCTCAAAGATCAGGCAAATCAATGGACTCTCGTTTTTCCAGATCTCTCTCTCTTAGAGCTTCCGTCTAGGTTTAATTCTCTCCAGATCTGCTCCTTACTATAATGCCAGAACTTCGCATTGTTCTTCCTTCCCAGGTCTTTCTTTTTCTTGCTGATGATCTAAATTTTAGTGACCTGACACAACCGAAATTGATTTCTTGCTCAGCAATAGTCCTAGATATTTCTGGCTAGTGGGGAGCTTTCCTGCACATGGTAATTTGGGGACCCAGGCTCCTTCCATCTTATGACTCTGCCATCCTCCCAGGTTTCATCAACCTCTGCACCTCTGCATTCAACCAACATAAGAGAGAGAAGAGCAAAGAGTAGGTACATGCATTTATCAAACACAATGGCCCAGAGGTGACATATACCACTTCTGCTGACATTTCATTGATGAAAACTAGGCAATGAACACATCTGACTATAAGGAGGGCAGAGAAAATTAAACCACTTGCTTCGTAGGGACAACTCCTCTCTAAGGTAGGGGAGGATGATTTTTAGTGGCCATCTCTGCCAAAACCACTTAGCATAAATAAACATTTATAGCCAATAAGTTCTTCCTTTTATCTTACAAAATCTCTTTTATCCCAATCTAAGTACATTCTCTCAATCTGAGTTAGTGTTCAGTACTTCCTGTGGCTATTAAAAGAAGCATAGCAAATATTAGATTTTTCCCGCAAATGCAATGCACAATAATAAACTTGAATAGAGCTAGAGGGCCTCCTAGTCTGGAAACATAGTAACCACCGGTATTTGAGTGGCCTGCATTCTTCTAATTTTCTGTCCTTAATGAGTGTTTACTGTGCCCAACTAACATCCCTCAGTTACTCCTGGCTATTACTAAATGATGCAGAGTGGCCTAGGTACTTCTTGCATCAGTTATCCCAAGAACATTTTTAAAATCTCTGCCAACACTCAGCTCCCACCCCGAGATACACAAAATTACAATCTCCACTAAAAACACAACAGTAAATTTTAACTTTTAACTGTTGTCATGTAACTTTTGCTTTACAAATCTGTCGCCTGATTTTGAACAGATAAAAGAAGAAAAACAAAAAGGTCTCAGTCGACTTTTAGATTCTCTAAACTCAAACAGTCACATAAAGAGGTTTCCATCTATAGCTTGTCTCTCAAGCCCAGCTCTTCTTTCAAATAAGTCCTGCTGGGTTTGCATCCTATATTATTCACACCTATAGGTATAATGAAGTCTAGCACATGCCATATTTTCCTCTTGTGGAATAAGATATGACTGTTGGATATGACATCAAAAGTAAAGGCAAGAAAAGAAAAAATAGAAAAAGTGGACTTTAACAAAATTAAAAACTTTTGTAAACCAAAGACACTATCAACAGAGTGAAAAGGCAACATGAAGTGGGAGAAAATATTTCCAAATCATATATTTGATAAAAGACTAATATCCAGAATATATAAAGAACTCCTACAACTCAATGACAACAACAAAAAATAACCCAACTAAAAAATGAGCAAAGGACTTGAAAAGACATTTCTCCAAGAAGACATGTAAATGGCCAATAAGCACGTGAAAAGATGCTCAGTATCACTAATCATTAGGAAAATGCAAATCAAAACCACAAGGTACCACTTCACATTCATTGAGATGGCTATTGTCAAAAAACAGAAAATAACAAGTGTTGGCAAGGATATGAAGAAACTGGAACCCTTGGGTACTGCTGATAGGAATGTAAAATGGTGCAACTCTTAACAAGTAAAAAGAGAATTGTCATATGATCTAGTGATTCCACTTCTGAGTATATAATACACCAAAGAGCTGAAAGCAGGGACTCAAACGGATATGTTTAACAGATGGTTAAAATGGTAGAAGAAAAGAAAAAGAAAGAGAGAGAGAGAGGGAGGGGAAAGAAAAGATATGACCCTGAGACTAAGCCTGATGGAAGCCATAGCCGCCAACAGAACTTGACATCCGAAGATGATGTCACCTTTGCTAGGAAGGGCCAAAGCTTTCAGTGAGAAGACACTTTTTAAATTAGAAAGATAAAGAATATATAATATTTAATTTAATATTTAAATTAAACTAAATATATATTTAAAATATTTATATATGAAATATACAAACAGTAAATAATACTTAATTTACTAGTTAAGTCTGACCTACATTCTTATTCCCATCATAGTTATTAAATCCAAGAAGAAGACAGAGAAGAAGGAGAAGAAAAGACAAAGCCCTGGTTATGTCAGATGTTCAAGGCTGAGTCATAATTTGCTTCATCCTCAGGTAGAAAGAAGTCTGTAGTGTTTAACTGTAGTTGTGTGGTTGGCAGAGTTAAGAAGTTTCCATTTTTACTGATTTCTTGTTGTATATGGGTCCAATCTAGTTTGTAATCTTCCACTGTGGAATAATACTTACGGCTTCCCTTTGGCTTTTTTTCCATTACTTGCTGCTGTTTTTCTGCTATCATTTTATTCAAGTAATTAACACGCTGATTTATTTTGTCTTGACAGCATGAGGCAATGGTACTAAGGGTACAAATTTTTAAGTCAAACAAATACATGTTGACCTTTTGAAAATAAATCATACTAGATTTCCTTCTTTTCAGATTCTCCTGAAGTCAGATAATAGAAATTCTGGGTACCATACACTCTTGGCCAAAAAAAGAGTTTTATAGCCAACAATGATCTACATAAACTATTGACCCTTTAACACCATTGGCCTCAGTCAGCCAATTTTTCTCAGAACACCTCCGATGGGATGAATATGTACATGCTTGTATTTCAGCCAATAACAAAGGTTTAAAGGTGTGACCCTGAAAAATACAGTGACCAGAGTTCTCTCCTGCAGATCACAAGGGGAAGATGTTGTGCTGTTCATAAAATGCTTTTGATTTAAGCTGAGACTAAGTTGCTAAGAGAGCCAGACTTCAGGATTCAGAAAATCTACTCTGCCCAACAAATCTTAAACTCACAGTGGTTCTAATTCAGGACCAGTGAGTTAAATTGAGTATTTAGAGGCCACTTTTTTTTTTAAATAAAGAACATTTTTTCAGAGTGATGCTGCCAACAGGATTTTATTCATTGTGCGTGTCTCCCTTTTACAACTCTGCCTAAGTAAACCAGCCAAATTTCTGTAGTCCGTTTCAGAACCTCACTGGGAACACCAGCGTGAAATAATAGTAAGTCTGAATTACATGATAATTTGTAAATAGCACTTCCTTAATTACCATCAAGAATTTGCAAAAACAACACTAGTGGCTAACCCGACGTGGCCTAGAAAAAAACACTGATCACTTTTCATGCATAAGTTGATGCCCAGCATATTCAAAGGAGCACTACTCAGGAGTCAAACGGCCTGAATTCTCGTCTCTGTTTTGTTGTTTCTTCTGTATAGGCTTATGCGGATCAGCTGACCTTTTTATTCCTCTATTTTCTCATCTTTAAAACGAGAGACATATGCTAATGATATCTATATCCTTTCTGGCTCCAAAGTTCCAATTTTCCATCTCTAAATCATTTAAGGTAACACATTGTCTCTGAACTAACCTTGCTAAACTGATTCCGACATAACTTTAGTTGACTTGTGTAAGTAGGTTAAACATCCCCACATTAGGAGCCCTGAATCATGTTCTCCCTATTAATTTTCTCGTAAATAGCACAGGAGTAAGTTGCAACCCAGTTTTGCCTGCAATGTCATAAAATCTAAATTAGTTAAATTTAAATTGGTGAGGCGTGAGTATGTGTTAGATTAAAACCTAATGTCATTTAATTGTGCATGTTCTGTCCTGGGTCATTGTCTCTTTCTCTACACGATCTGCCCAGGAAATTGTAAACTGCCTATGGCTTCCACAGACATTCATGACTCCTGAAAGTCTAACCCACACAATTTCTCCCCTGAGCTCCAAACTGATATTCAATAACAATATTCACACTCACTGAGTGACTCTTACAAGTCTGGTGCTGAGCTGTCCTTTTAACAACGTGGTTTTTACCTTAACGAAGTCCCTACAGGGTAGACGCTGGCACCTCCATTGTATAGTTGAGGAAATTGAGTCTCAGAGAGGTCGTATGTCTGATCAAAGTCACACAATCGGTCATCTTCAAAGCCATGGTTCTAATCCAGGGCTTACTGGCTCAGAAAACCGAGCCCTTTTGACTGTTCCACTGAAGGACAGTAAATCATGACAACTGTTCTGGATAAAAGTTTGGAAAGGGGCAGGTGGAGGAGAAGACACTGTTGCAGTGAAGATGAAGTCTGGACTCTGAGGTGGAGAGCAGGGCGGGGAAGCTGAAAAGGCAGGTCTGGACCAGACAGGGCAGAGCTTTGCAGGCCAGGACAGCGACTGCAGATGTCTGTGGGGCAATGGGGGTCATCAAAGGGTTTTAAGAGGGAGCAGGCAGTGATGTCTAGCATCAGTTTCCTATTTTAGTGGAAACATTCTGGAAATAACTTTAAGAATAGTTTAAAGGAAATAAAGAGAGATTAGAAGTAGAAAGACCACGGAGGGAACTATTTTACTAGCCAGGAAATAGGAGATTCCGACTTGAACTAGGACAGCGACAGAAGGAAGGGATAAAAAAGGATTCAGAACTTGGCGCACAATTAAACTGAGGAAGTGGATAAGGATGAGGTTATGTTGACCCCAAAGCAACGCTGGTTTGTCTTTATCTTGCTCTTAGTAGAGTACACCCCCAAGACACACCTATTGCAAAACCTACCACCTCAATGGAGAAAGTCACTGCTCTGGATTGTACCAGAGCCAAAACATGCAGAAACAGAATGTCTGGATCACGCTGCCTTACTTGCCTCTATTTTTAAGAAGAGATAGAGTCCTAGTGCGCAATTCCCTATCATTGAATGTCTGTGTTTTTAGACGAGGGGTAGGACAGGAATGGAGCTAAGCTGTGGAGTACAGAGAGCTCAAAGACACCTTGGAGTGTCCCAGTGCATCTGTAAGTCTGTGACCGCATAAAAGAGAGGCTTATCTCTGTGAAAATGGTGGAAGGCCTGGCTTAGTGTGAACTCAGGCCTATCTAAGTCCAGAGCCTGTCCTCAGCTTCCATCTCCATCTCCATGTGCAAGTGCCAAATGTAGCTCACACACAATAGATCTAAATTTCTCACCACCTTCACTCGCCATCCCAGTCAACCAACCTCAGCCTCTCACCTGGACTCCTACAGTCATCTCTCAGTCCATCTTCCCGCATCCACCCTGGCCCCCGCTCCCACACCAGTCTCCACACAACCACCCCCAAACCTTTTAAGACCTAAGTCGGATCATCTTACTCTTCTGTTCAAAACTGCCCAATAGCTCCATGACCAAAGTCCTCTCAATAGCAATAACAGCCACTGTCGCTGAGCTCATCTCCTTTTACTGCCTTCTCCTCACTCAGCTCCAGCTTCATGGGCACACTCTAACTCAATGCCTTTGCATCGGTTTTTTCCTCTGCCCAAAACACTCTCCCCCCAGACATCTTTGAGCCTCACTCCCTCATCTCCTTTGAGGTCTTGTTCAAATGTCTCCTCTGCGTGACTCATCCTCTGGATCACCTTCTTGAAAATTGCAACCCCCACCCCCCACTACCTCATACACAGATGCCCTCTCCAACACACTTAGGCTGCTTTATTTTGCCCCAAAGCATTATTACACTCTAACAAACTATTATGGGTTGAATTATGTCTCCTCAAAAGATTTTGAAGTCCTCATCCCCAGTATCTGTGAACGTGACTCTTCTGGGAAAAGGGTCTTCATAGATGATTGAGTTAAGGCGAGGTCGTTAGGTTGGGTCCTAATCCAATATGGCTGGTGTCCTTACTAAAAGGGGAAATTTGGACACAGAGACATACTCAGGGAAACGCCATGTGACGATGAGGCCCGAGATCAGGGTGATACTTCTAGAAGCCGCCCAACACCTGAAGCCGAGGGAGAGGCCTGGAACAGATTCTGCCTCACAGCCTCAGAAGGAAAAGTCACCAACTAGTTACCCTGAGGAACTCGAAGGAGGGTTTGGAAGCATTTAACTATTTTTCCAAATTGTTTTTTTTCCTTTTGTTGTGTTAAGGAGATGCAATCACCAACCACCCTGAATCAGACCAAGCGTCATCAGAAGAGTTATGCTTATGACCTTTGCCTTATTTTTAATGCTAAGATCTCTCCAGGAGGAGCCTAGGCCTTACTACCATAACCTGCAGCGTATGTGGAAGCATGTTTTCCAACTGAGGCTGTGCAAGTGAATACCCCCCTCTCCCTTTTGAATATTCATTCCCCCTCTGAAATAAATGTCCCTGTTTCCCTTTGTTTGAGGACACCATGACTTTGGAAATGATTCTGCATGGTCTCCTATTTGCTGCAAATATACTTTACTTTGTGAGACAACTATTTCAGGTGGAGAGTCTGATTTAACTCGCCAGGAGGGAACCCACTTTGGTTTTGGTAACAGAACCAACCCTGTTGACACCTTGATCTTGGACTCCCAGCCTCCAGAACTGTGAGACAATCAATTTCTGTTCTTTAAGCCACCAGTTTGTGACACTTCGTTATGCAGCCCTAGCAAACAAATACACATACTATGTAATCTGCCTGTTTGTGTATTTATTATCTGTCTTTACCCCTCAAAGTTCAGCTCCACGGGGGAGTGGATTTGTCTGTTTCTCTTTGCTATAACATCTCTAGTAGTGATGAACGAATCAACAATTGTGCCCCAGTTCACATTTCTAGCCCTTTCTCCCATCTCTTCCCAAGACAGAATCCTTTCAACTTTCACCTCCAATCCTATAGGCTTTGCTGATGTCATTTCCTCTGCCTGAGATGCCCCGCCCCTTCTCTACCTGTTGCTATCGCCTCATCATGTAAGACACATCCATGTCATCCCGGTCATGATGAATTCCCTCCACTCCCCTCTTCTGTTTTATTATTCATGTGGTTGTGCCTCTCTGCCCGTAAACGTGACCCCTTTGAGTTCTGGAATCATATCCTATTAATCTTCCTATCCCCAGAACCTGGCCCAGCCTCTGGCACACCAGAGGTGCCGGTAAGTGTTTGCTACATTGAATTAACTCTGTATCCTGCAGCTTCTGCTCTTGCTGCCGTTCCCTAGACTGCCAGCCACAGCAGGGTACAAGAGGATTAGACAGGACTTTGCGGAGCAGAACTCAGATTAGAGCGCTGGAGCGCTACAGGGCTGCGCCTCTCTGCAGATGCTTTGTCTCCGTGCAATCTCCGGAGAGTTTCTTAAATTGGAACAGTCGGCGATGTTGTACCCAAACCATGTGCCCAAATGCCCTAGGAGACGTTTGCCGGAATGCACAGCAACACAAACAGCTCAATCAAAGGAGAAGGTGTGCGAATCCTCCTCCTTTTTATAAACTAGAGCAAGTATCCTGTCGGAAAAAAAGGACAGTCCTTTGAGACAGCACTTCCCAGGTTGCTGGGCAAGAAGATGCTGGCTTTGATTCCAGGTAATGATCTCATCTCTGTTTTCCTTTCTGCCCCTGGTTCTTTCCAAAGGGCAGGTGTCTCCACCCATCTTTGCAGAAAAGATGAATTGGAGCCAGCTCCAGAAATGAAGGGTGTGTGTGGTGTGGACAACACTCATTAGGCTTATTTGAATACTCGTGTGCGTACGATCTGAAAAGGCTAGAGTAGAGTCAGCCTCCCAGAAATTCCAGCTGAACAAAACGAGAACATCAGGCTTGCATTCTAAGGAGTCACTGCTGCGTCTCAGGAGGTTCTCTGCCCCTCTCTGTTTTCTGAAAGGCAATAATTCCTCAGAGTCCTGCAATCATTGCCAAACAGCAGAGTAGGCCCTAGGAAAAGTGGGAAATGCCAAATAACATTATTGATATCCTCACTCCTTACAGGTACCATCCTGGTTAGGTTCACCTCAAATTCCTAAGAATGATCTCATGACCCGAATTGTGATCATTTGACAGTAACCCATTTTCAAATGTCCAGTTAACTGTCTTCACGTGGGTCATTCAGTCACGGGCCCAAACTCAATGCCTATTCAGTCCCACAGACTGTGCTTTCTCAAGTGCATCAAAAAAGGGGCCTCCTATTTTTCACATTCCAGCACAAAGTTGATTAAACAATGACTTACTAAGCACCTACATTATTCCCAGCAAAACATAGTAAACTTTGAGATTATGGCTAAAGAATTGCTCTCGAGTTTTTAATAATTGAATTCTGCCCTACGCTTGGTCCCCTTAAATTCATTATGGGCAGTGTTTTGACCATTCTTTGTAAATTGGCCCCATGATACTTTGAGCTGTGATTACTATTATAATATTATTAAGGGCAGTGGATAGACCCCTATCCAGTGAGACTGGTGGTTCTTAACATTTGGGTGGTCACATTAACCTTTGAGATCAAACAAAGCCAGGGACCCTCTCTCCAGAAAAAATTCGTATGCTTCACACACTATTTTACGTACAATTCTAGGAGATGTAAAACATTAACAGACCCTCTAAAGCAAGAGTCAGTAAACTTTTTCTGCAAAGGCAAGACAGCAAATATTTAGGCTTTGCAGGTCAAGAGGCACTTACATAACAAAAGTTAAAGTCAGAGCCAGGTCTACTATTTTAGGGAGGCCCTGCTGGGTCTGTGTCTAGGCGCAGCCAGGACCAGCAATGCCGTCCACGACTCTGCCCCCACAGCGCCCTCTCCTGGAGGCAGAAAGGATTCCCGTGCACTGCTCCCGTGGCAGTTGAATTGGGGCCACCTTCCTGCTTCGAGCTGCAACCAAGAATGCACAGTATACTAAATTCTATTAACCTACATTCTGTGACCTCAATAAAACTTTCTCAATCATCAGCAAGAATAACAATGCCTATGAAAAGAAATCCCTTTGCCCGGTGTTTGAAAATTGAAATGCAAAAGGCACATCAGCAGATAAGGCTCTTTAATGAATCAAACTATTTTCTTAACCTGCAGTTATCTTTCAATCAATAGCTATTTCCAGAAATTTCTTTTTAAAAACCACCTCACAAATTTAAAAAAGCTTAGAATAAATCATAATAAACTCATCAAGAGGCAGTATTCAACAAAAATGACTGTGCAGAAATTTTAGCCTTGTCTTCACACAGTTAATCTTTTTCTACTAAAAACATTCCATAGGAAGTCAGTCGCAAGAGAAATGTAATTCTATATAATGCTTCCTGGCCTATAGTGTCTGAAAAGCTTAGGTCGCTATGGTCGCTATGAAGAGTCATAAATGCATTTCATTGTCGGTTAGAACCCATCATTTCATTTCAATAATGGTTAAATAAATAAAGAAATACAGGCAGGCAGCTCCCCTGACTGGCTGGGGGTCAGGGGGGCGCCCATCACAGTTTGAGTGGCAAACTTGATGCAAGTTCTCCACCTAGTGGACATTCTGGAAAATGTGCAATCAAAGAAAAATTGCATGGGCATGTGTATGACATAGGCACAGAGACAAAGGGAGAGAGACAGACGGAAGTGGTGAGCATTCTGTACATCAGTCAGTGGCATCATATCAGATAGCCATCTTTCTCCCTTTCTAGTTTCCTCTTTATTTCGTGTCTCTTCCTGTCCTAGGCATGCTTCCCCGGCTTCCACCTCCCTCTTCTCTGCCTCCTTTGCTCCCTCATTTCCGGGACCTCTAAGCGTGGCAGTGACCAGTCCCTGAACCACTTCCCTCTCCTTTCTGCCCCTGGGGGTTTCACCCGCTCTCATGGCTTCAAGTATCTTCTCCCTGCTCTGAGTCCCAAATTTAAATCTCTAGCCCAGACCTGCCCGGTCCCCAGACCTGTGTACCTCACTGCCCGTTCACCCCCTGAATCTGATGACTGGTGGCCATGGAGGCTCCACAGCTGGAGTTCCACCGCTTGGCTGTCCACTCCTAAGCTTCTGACACTCCCAGCTTCTGCATCTCAGTAAATGGCAACTTTATTTTTCCCAATGCTCAGGCCAAAAACTTGGAATCATCGTTGACAACTCTTTTCGCCTCACCCCTACATCTGCTCCACAAGCAAAGCCTGTCAGCAACAATATCATTAAAACACAGCCAGAAGCCAGCCCCTTTTCACCACTTCTGCAGCAGCCACTGTGGTTCAGGCCACCGCCCGCTCCTGTCTTACCGTCATGTCTAAACAGAGCTCCTTGTCTCGCCTTTGCCCCTTCCGTCTGTTCTCCCCGGCCTCTTCATTCCTCCAACAACACCGGCAAGGCCTTCGCACTTGCCCTCCAGCTTCCTGCAGTTCTGTGCCCCAGAAGTCTGTACCTTCGCTCCCTTGCCTCTTACAGGTCTTCATTCAAATGTCGCCTTTTCAGAAAGGTCTTCCCTGTAACATTCAATTTAAAATTGAAGAAAACAAGTCTACTCGGTCTTCCCTGTAGTGGGTTGAATGGTGGCCCCCCAGAAAGACATAGGTACATCCTAATCTGAAAAATCTGTGATTGTGCCCTTAGTCGGGAAGAGTGTCACTGCAGATGCAATTAAATTATGGATCCTGAGGTGAGATCATCTTGGATTACCTGGGTGGACCCTAAATCCAATAACAAGTGTCCTTACAAGAAACAAAAGAGGAGACACAGACACCCAGAAGCAGAGAAGGCCACATGAAGATATAGCACTACTCAATATAAAATTTATCATATTTATTGACTTTCTACCCTTCTAATATTTAAGCTACAAAAAGACAGAGTTTTTTTTTATCAGTTTTGTTCAATCCTGTATTTCCAGAGTCTAGAACAGTGCCTGGCTCCAGTGCCCAGTCAGTGTCCAATAAATATTTGCCGATTAGGAAAACAGATGAATAAATGAATGAGTGATGGGGCCCCAGAGGCTGTGCCTGTGTGAATAGGAGAATGATGGATCTATGTTTACAAACAGGGAGTGAAGGAAAGAAATCAGAATTAGAATTGAGACGGGGTAGCTAGATAAGTTCAATTTGTGGCCTGTTCAGCATGACGTGACAACCACAAGTAGAAATGTGTACCTAATTTAGGATATACTTATAAATTATACTTAATTTAGGATTTACGTATCCAGCCAGCTCCAAAAGAATTTTGAAAGACTTACACTGTTACTTTAATAAGATAACTGTTAAGACGTAATAAGATAAAAACAGAAGAAATATGACGGGTTTTGGAGATGTAGAAAGCGATGCTTAGGTAAAATGTCGGTGCTGAAAACACGTGGATTCGTGATTAAATTTCAAATATGACTTCTTCAAAATGCTATTTTAGCCCGCCTCTCTTGCACCAGATGTTTTATTATATGAGTTCAAAATTGATTTATTGATTGATTTCACCTCCAACATTTTCCCCTTTCTCTATCCTGAGGCCATACTAGTGATCAGGAAAGCAGCCAAGGTTCAAATTATTTGAAGACTCCAGGAAGAGCGATAGTGCTAGAGCAGATCTCACCCCGCTACACATCCATTTGAAATTTTTTGACATCTTTCAAATAATAAATTGTCTGTGAGAGGAATACTGTCAGAGTCAGTGTTCTTTGTTTATCTTGCAAGATTTGCAGCAATGCACTGATATCCCGGCAGAGGCCAAGGGCCCAGTTGTTCAACAGTTCGTCATTACTCTTACAGAGGCGCGTCGTGTGGCCACGCGGGACCCACTGTCAGCAGGCTCTGCCCGGGATCGGACCGCCCTCAGACCCATCTCCTTGGTGGCCAGCAGGCGGCAGGCGGGTGTCCTCCTCCCTCAGTGTCAGCAGGCAGCTTCCGACTGAGCCCCAATGCATTTTTGAAAACATCAAAGTTGAAAAAGTCCTCATAAAATCTGAGAAAATATTAGCTTCATGGATGAAATCTGTATTCGGTGTTGATTTTTAATGGGCATCGCGGGATGGGATGAGGCGTATTTTCCTGCAATTTCTGATATATACTTTATATCTCAACACCTTGGCACACGCTAAAGCCATTTTCTTATTTTTTTTACTTTTGAATTCATTTAAAAAAAATTTTTTTAAAGGTTGGCACCTGAGCTAACAACTGTTGCCATTCTTCTTCTTGTTTTTTTTAATTTACTCTTCTCCCCAAAGTCCCCCAGTACATTCTAGTTGTGAGTGCCTCTGGTTGTGCTGTGTGGGACGCCACCTCAGCATGGCCTGATGAGCGGTGCCATGTCTGTGCCCAGGATCCAAACCGGCGAAAAACTGGGCCTCCAAAGCAGAGGGCGTGAACTTAATCACTTGGCCATGGGGCTGGCCCTTGAGTTCATTTTAATTTGAAAGTTAAAAGAAACTGAAAAACTTGAATTATTCTAAAATATTATATTTTTCACCATAAGTATTAGATGACGCTTGCATATTTCACATGGATTTAGGTTACTTTGTTGTTATTAACATCTCTTTTATGACAAAGATGCTTTGATTATTTACATAAAACCTTAGGGCCTGTTGTGGAAGAGAAGTGACATCCCAAAACATTTATATTTATAGCCAGAAATATTTAGTACAGACTGCTACTGGACCTGTCCCCCACTGCAACGGCAGGAAGCATGAGTGTATAATACAATTAGCCACAGACTGGATGAGAAATAAGATCCCCTGGGGGTCGGATTGTAGGGATTATACATCAATATCTCCTTTTTGTGGAAAAATTTTATGTATATGTACATATTAAACCTGACTTCCCAGACCATATTATACAATTAAGTTGTAGTTTTATTATTACATATATTCTTCATACAAACAGGTCAGAATTTTGAGTGTTCTTTCTAACAAACATTAAGCTTTTGGCCTGTTAGAAAGCAAGACAATGAATTGATGTCAACAATCTTTACTGAACGGGAGTTCCACGCAAGGCATTGAGACAGACTTCTAAGCTCCCAAAGCTAGTGCTTGGGGTGCCCACATTGGGATTAATCTGGACCCATAAACCTTGAGTTTCTTCCTTCTGGGCATTTGCTAAATTACACTAATTCACACAATAGTGCTAACGAGTGACAATTAATGTGTCACCTCTTCAAGGGCATTTGTATTTTTTGCAATTAGTGGATATCTAATTGGCTGGAGGACAGGCGTCCTCCGGCTATCTGGTAAGCCCAGAGGAGACTTCCAAGGGTTTCCTCCCTGACTTCCACACTGAGTCTGCAGGAGAATCAGCACGAGCCACCTGGAGAGCTGGAGATGCTGCGCTG